>NC_134497.1:49953640-50086140 GCF_040206685.1 Ascaphus truei
ATCAGTGTGTGTGTGTGTGTGTGTATCAGTGTGTGTGTGTGTGTGTATCAGTGTGTGTGTGTGTATCAGTGTGTTTGTGTGTGTGTGTATCAGTGTGTGTGTGTTTGTGTGTTTGTATTTATGTGTGCGTGTGTGTGTGTGTGTGTGTGTGTGTGTGTCAGTGTGTTTGTGTGTTTGTATCTGTGTGTGTGTGTGTGTATCAGTGGGTGTGGTGTGTGTCAGTGTATCAGTGGGTGTGTGTGTGTGTGTGTATCAGTGGGTGTGTGTGTGTATCAGTGTGTGTGTGTGTGGGTGTGTGTGTGTGTGTGTGTATCAGTGGGTGTGTGTGTGTGTGTATCAGTGGGTGTATGTGTGTGTGTGTATCAGTGGGTGGGTGTGTATCAGTGTGTGTGTGTGTGTGTGTGTATCAGTGTGTGTGTGTGTGTATCAGTGGGGTGGGTGTATCAGTGGGTGGGTGTATCAGTGGGTGTGTGTATCAGTGGGTGTGTGTGTGTATCAGTGGGTGTGTGTGTGTATCAGTGTGTGTGTGTGTGTGTGTGTGTGTGTGTGTGTGTGTATCAGTGTGTGTGTGGGGGTGTGGGGTGTGTGTGTATCAGTGTGTGTGTGTGTATCAGTGTGTGTGTGTGTGTGTATCAGGGTGTGTGTGTGTGTATCAGGGTGTGTGTGTGTGTATCAGGGTGTGTGCGTGTGTGTGTGTATCAGGGTGTGTGTGTGTGTATCAGGGTGTGTGTGTGTGTGTGTATCAGGGTGTGTGTGTGTGTATCAGGGTGTGTGTGTGTGTGTATCAGGGTGTGTGTGTGTATCAGGGTGTGTGTGTGTATCAGGGTGTGTGTGTGTGTGTGTGTGTATCAGGGTGTGTGTGTGTGTGTATGAGGGTGTGTGTGTGTGTGTATTAGGGTGTGTGTGTGTGTATCAGGGTGTGTGTGTGTGTATCAGGGTGTGTGTGTGTGTATCAGGGTGTGTGTGTGTGTGTGTGTGTATCAGGGTGTGTGTGTGTAACAGGGGGTGTTTGTGTGTAACAGGTGGTGTTTGTGTGTATCAGGGTGTGTGTGTGTATCAGGGTGTGTGTGTGTGTGTATCAGGGTGTGTGTGTGTATCAGGGTGTGTGTGTGTATCAGTGTGTGTGGGTGTGTGTGTATCAGTGGGTGTGGGTGTTGTGTGTATCAGTGGGTGGGGGTGTGTATTAGTGTGTTGGGTGGGTGTGTATCAGTGGGTTGGGTGGGTGTGTATCAGTGCGTGGGTGTATGTGTGTGTATGTGTGTATCAGTGGGTGTGTGTCTCCCTCACCCTCCCTGTCTCTCCCTCCCTGTCACTCCCTGTCTCTTCCTCCCTGTCACTCCGTCTCTTCCTCTCCCTCCCTCCCTGTCTCTCCCTCCCTCCCTGTCTCTCCCTCTCCCTCCCTCCCTGTCTCTCCCTCCCTCCCTGTCTCTCCCTCTCCCTCCCTCCCTGTCTCTCCCTCCTCCCTCCCTCCCTCCCTCCCTCCCTCCCTCCCTGTCTCTCCCTCTCCCTCCCTGTCTCTCCCTCTCCCTCCCTGTCTCTCCCTCTCCCTCCCTGTCTCTCCCTCCCTGTCTCTCCCTCCCTGTCTCTCCCTCCCTCCCTGTCTCTCCCTCCCTCCCTGTCTCTCCCTCTCCCTCCCTGTCTCTCCCTCCCTCCCTGTCTCTCCCTCCTGTCTCTCCCTCTCCCTCCCTGTCTCTCCCTCCCTCCCTGTCTCTCCCTCCCTCCCTGTCTCTCCCTCCCTCCCTGTCTCTCCCTCCCTCCCTGTCTCTCCCTCCCTCCCTGTCTCTCCCTCTCCCTCCCTTCTCTCCCTCCCCTACCTCCCTGTCTCTCCCTCTCCCTGTCTCTCCCTCTCCCTCCCTCCTGTCTCTCCCTCTCCCTCCCTCCCTCCCTCCCTGTCTCTCCCTCTCCCTCCCTCCCTGTCTCTCCCTCTCCCTCCCTCCCTGTCTCTCCCTCCCCCTCCCTCCCTGTCTCTCCCTCCCCCTCCCTCCCTGTCTCTCCCTCCACCTCCCTCCCTCCCCCTCCCCCCTCCCTCCCTGTCTCTCTCTCCCTCCCTGTCTCTCTCTCCCTCCCTGTCTCTCCCTCCCTCCCTGTCTCTCCCTCCCTCCCTGTCTCTCCCTCCCTCCCTGTCTCTCCCTCCCTCCCTGTCTCTCTCTCCCTCCCTCCCTGTCTCTCTCTCCCTCCCTGTCTTCCCTCCCTCCCTGTCTCTCCCTCCCTCCCTGTCTCTCCCTCCCTCCCTGTCTCTCCCTCCCTCCCTGTCTCTCCTTCCCTCCTCCCTCCCTGTCTCTCCCCCCTCTCCCCCGTCTCCCTCTCTCTCTCACCTGTCTCCCTCTCTCTCCCCCTGTCTCCCTCTCTCTCCCCCTGTCTCCCTCTCTCTCTCCCCCTGTCTCCCTCTCTCTCCCCCGTCTCCCTCTCTCGCTCCCCCTCTGTCTCCCTCTCTCGCTCCCCCTCTGTCTCCCTCTCTCTTGCTCTCCCTCTGTCTCCCTCTCTCTCGCTCCCCCTCTGTCTCCCTCTCTCTCGCTCCCCCTCTGTCTCCCTCTCTCTCGCTCCCCCTCTGTCTCCCTCTCTCTCGCTCCCCCTCTGTCTCCCTCTCTCTCGCTCCCCCTCTCTCTCCCCCGTCTCCCTCTCTCGCTCCCCCTCTGTCTCCCTCTCTCGCTCCCCCTCTGTCTCCCTCTCTCTCGCTCTCCCTCTGTCTCCTCTCTCTCGCTCCCCCTCTGTCTCCCTCTCTCTCGCTCCCCCTCTGTCTCCCTCTCTCTCTCCCCCTCTCTGTCCCCCTCTCCCCCTGTCTCCATCTCCCCCCGTCTCCCTCTCTCCCCTCGTCTCCCTCTCTCCCCCGTCTCCCTCTCTCCCCCCGTCTCCCTCTCTCCCCCGTCTCCCTCTCTCCCCCCGTCTCCCTCTCTCCCCCCCGTCTCCCTCTCTCCCCCCGTCTCCCTCTCTCCCCCCGTCTCCCTCTCTCCCCTCGTCTCCCTGTCTCCCCCCGTCTCCCTCTCTCCCCCTGTCTCCCTCTCTCCCCCTGTCTCCATCCCTCCCTCCCTCCCTGTCTCTCCCTCCCTGTCTCTCTCTCCCTCCCTGTCTCTCTCTCCCTCCCTGTCTCTCCCTCCCTCCCTGTCTCTCCCTCCCTCCCTGTCTCTCTCTCCCTCCCTGTCTCTCCCTCCCTCCCTGTCTCTCCCTCCCTCCCTTTCTCTCCCTCCCTCCCTGTCTCTCCCTCCCTCCCTGTCTCTCCCTCCCTCCTGTCTCTCCCTCCCTGTCTCTCCCTCCCTGTCTCTCCCTCTCTGTCTCCCTCTCTGTCTCCCTCTCTCTCCCCGTCTCCCTCTCTCTTTCCCCCTGTCTCCCTATCTCTCCCTCTGTCTCCCTCTCTCTTCCCCTGTCTCCCTCTCTCTCCCCCTGTCTCCCTCTCTCGCTCCCCCTCTGTCTCCCTCTCTCTCGCTCCCCCTCTGTCTCTCCCCCTCTCCCCCTGTCTCCATCTCTCCCCGTCTCCCTCTCTCCCCCCGTCTCCTTCTCTCCCCCGTCTCCCTCTCTCCCCCCATCTCCCTCTCTCCCTCCGTCTCCCTGTCTCCCCCCCGTCTCCCTGTCTCCCCCCGTCTCTCTGTCTCCCTCTCTCCCCCTGTCTCCCCCTCTCCCCCTGTCTCCCCCTCTCCCCCTGTCTCCCCCTCTCCCCCTGTCTCCCCCTCTCCCCCTGTATCCCCCTCTCCCCCTGTGTCTCCCTCTCTCCCCCTGTCTCCCTCTCTCCCCCTGTCTCCCTCTCTCCCCCTGTCTCCCTCTCTCCCCCTGTCTCCCTCTCTCCCCCTGTCTCCCTCTCTCCCCCCCTGTCTCCCTCTCTCTCCCCCTGTCTCCCTCTCTCTCCCCCTGTCTCCCTCTCTCTCCCCCTGTCTCCCTCTCTCTCCCCCTGTCTCCCTCTCTCTCCCCCTGTCTCCCTCTCTCTCCCCCTGTCTCCCTCTCTCCCCCTGTCTCCCTCTCTCCCCCTGTCTCCCTCTCTCCCCTGTCTCCCTCTCTCCCCCTGTCTCCCTCTCTCTCTCTCCCCCTGTCTCCCTCTCTCTCTCCCCCTGTCTCCCTCTCTCTCTCTCTCTCCCCCCTGTCTCCCTCTCTCTCTCTCTCCCCCTGTCTCCCTCTCTCTCTCTCTCCCCCTGTCTCCCTCTCTCTCTCTCCCCCTGTCTCCCTTTCTCTCTCTCTCCCCCTGTCTCCCTCTCTCTCTCTCTCTCCCCCTGTCTCCCTCTCTCTCTCTCTCTCCCCCTGTCTCCCTCTCTCTCTCTCTCCCCCTGTCTCCCTCTCTCTCTCTCTCCCCCTGTCTCCCTCTCTCTCTCTCCCCCTGTCTCCCTTTCTCTCTCTCTCCCCCTGTCTCCCTCTCTCTCTCTCTCTCTCCCCCTGTCTCCCTCTCTCTCTCTCTCCCCCTGTCTCTCTCTCTCTCTCTCCCTGTCTCCCTCTCTCTCTCTCTCTCTCCCCCTGTCTCTCTCTCTCTCTCTCTCTCTCTCTCTCCCCCTGTCTCTCTCTCTCTCTCTCTCTCTCTCTCTCCCTGTCTCCCTCTCTCTCCGTCTCCCTCCCTGTCTCCCTCTTTCTCCGTCTCCCTCCCTGTCTCCCTCTCTCTTCGTCTCTCTCCGTCTCCCTCCCTGTCTCCCTCACCCTCTATGTCTTATCTTAACTGCCGTATACCTACATTGAAGTAACCTACACTTCTTTCTACCAGATCTGACTCAAGTTTCACGCGGGAGACATCGGCAG
This sequence comes from Ascaphus truei, assembly GCF_040206685.1. Taxonomy (NCBI): domain Eukaryota; kingdom Metazoa; phylum Chordata; class Amphibia; order Anura; family Ascaphidae; genus Ascaphus; species Ascaphus truei. The sequence goes on from NC_134497.1 coordinate 49,958,351, forward strand.
ACAGGTAGGGAACACCTCCCCTCCAGTATAGTACCTTGAGGGACTGCGGATCAGGTAAGATCCCAGGCGGGATTGCTGCTTTAGAAATTGTGAAGAGGGGGCATCCTGACACTGGTTAAGGGGTTCAGATTCATTCACATCTGGGTTTTTTTTGTTTTTTTTCGATTAGTGAGGTCATCCAACGCACGCGCACACACGCACGTAACAAGGACTAATGGTAGTAAAGTATAAGTGTACTACAATAAATAAACTGTTATGTAAAAAAAAAAAAAAATGTGTCCCGGTTTTTCATTTTCAAAATCTGGTCACCCTAGAGATAGTGTCCCGAATTTCCATAACTTAAGCAGAGGTCCTCAGAATGACATCTATTCCGTTCTTTAGGAGAAATAGGTCCTCGAATGGTGTCCACCAGCATCGGCTTCAGGGAGTGAACCAGCAGTGGCTCTGGAAAATGCGGGAGTATCAGCACTTCTCAAGTCGGGGGTGTTATACATGCTTTTAGGATCGCCGTGTAGCCCCATCTCTGTTGCTCATCCCGCGATGTTACGGGTGACGCGCATCAGCCACAACTTGCGCATACATGCCACACTCTTAGGACCAGAGACACTACAGGGGCCGTCTCTAGGCTCCACCCCATGGTGACATGTGCAGCACACAGTGCGCATCCTCTACGTGCAGACATCGTGTGGACACAGGCAAACAATGGGTTAATTGCTTCCATTATCCGACAGCTGCTACTGACTCCACCCCTGCCTATCGGTACACATCATACCTGTGATTGCATTTCCCTGCAGCTGTTGGCGGTCCTCGTATCAGTTACCTTGCACCTGTGTGCTGCCTCACCATTGGTTAACCATTCTTTTAATGCTCAGCAGGCCATCCTGCAAACTGTCTGACTTGTGATTACCTCAAGCTTCCTGCTGCCCTGCCTTGTCTTGTTTGCTCTGGTTGAAAAAATTACGGGAACTGGCGTGGGTTCCCGTCGATCTTCTTCGGAAGAAGTAGGCGGCAGGTGGGTTTGACAGGCCAGGCTGGGTGGGTGGGGGTGCGTTTGATGGAAAATTACGCAGGTTTGGCAGCACAGATTCCGTATCTGCAATTTGGCCACGAATGTCCCAGACTTGTACTTGCGAAGCAGGGTTGGCCTGCAATTCACGCACTTGATCCTATTAGTTGTTGAATTGCCCTTGAAGGTTAGTGACTTGCACTTGAATTCCGGAAATGGCTAGAGTTAATTGCTAAGCCAGTGAAGGTTCAGATCCAGCAGGGTCCATGGTAGGGCTTGTTTATTATGTCAAGTCTTGCAGCAACTGTGGAGTGCATCCAGTGACTCGAAATGGCAGGACAGGCAGAGCGGTGATGTCGTAGTCGGGGTCACAGGCAGAGGTCGGAGGCAGGCAGCTAGAGGCGTTGTCGACGTAAGGCAAAAGCCTGGGGCAGACAACGAGAGCCGTGGTCGACAGGCAATCAGGCGTCAGGTAACGGTAATAGGAACAACAAACGTGCAGCAAGGCAGTGAGCTAGTCTATCCAGGAAGCACCAGTATAAACATGCAAGGAGGAACAGGAAGGGGAGGTTTATATAGGTCTGGCTGGAGGTATGGAACAGATGCGGGTGATTAAGTGATTAAGATCAGTAGTGAGCTGTCTGCATACTCAGGCAGCCATGATCACCAGTCCTGGTGGCAGCGAGGGAGAACTGTCGGATAGGAACAGGAAGGTTCAGGGACGTTTCTGATACTCTTACATACAACTTTACCCCCTCATGGTGTAAACCCCTCTAACCTCATATCGATCCCCTGTCAACCTCCCTCCCCTCTCCCTTTATCCTGTGCCCTTTGGAATGCTCGCTCCCTTTTTAACAAGTCCCTTTCTGTACATTACAGGCATACCCCGCTTTAAGGACACTCACTTTAAGTACACTCGCGAGTAAGAACATATCGCCCAATAGGCAAACGGCAGCTCGCACATGCGCCTGTCAGCACGTCCTGAACAGCAATACTGGCTCCCTACCTGTACCGAAGCTGTGCGCAAGTGGGGAGACTATAGAGCCTGCTACAAATGCGTTATTTACATCAGTTTTGCACGTATATGATGATTGCAGTACAATACATGCATCGATAAGTGGGAAAAAGGTAGTGCTTTACTTTAAGTACATTTTCGCTTTACATACATGCTCCGATCCCATTGCGTACGTTAATGCGGGGTATGCCTGTACTTATTTTTCTTTCAATCTCTGCTCCTTTTTGATATAACTGAGACTTGGCTCACTCAGTCTGACTCTGCACTGGAAGCTATGGTGGCCATTCTTTCTACCACATTACGTGCCCTGATGGCAGGGTTTGAGGCATGGGGCTCTTCCTCTATTTAATTTGCTGTTACCGAACCCTTCCTATTCCTCCCTCTCTTTCTTTTCCCTCCTTTGAGGCTCACACTGTCCAGCTTTTTTCTCCTCTTCCACTCCATGTAGCGGTCATCTATCGTCCACCTCTACTCATCCCCTTCTGTCTTTCTCTCTGAATTTGAATCCTGGTTCTCCTTTATCTCCTCTGATTCCACCTGTTCTTCTCCATGGAGACTTTAACTGCCCTAGTGATAACCCCTCTCTCCCTTGGGGTTCCCGCTTTTTCTCTCTAACCTCTTCTTTTGGCCTTCACCAGTGGACAGCAGCCAGTATCCTCAAGGATAGCCACTACCTGGACCTGATTTTCACAAAAAACCTTTCTCTCTATGATTTCTTCATTTGATCCTTTCCTCTCTCTAACCATCATTTCATCTCTTTTCCCCCTCTCTCTTCTCCCCTCCATCTACCACTCATACACTCCCTGACTTCCTTCACTACAAATGTATCATATTCTGTTTCAACTTTGCTCTCTTCCAGGCTAAATAAACGTACTTTCATCACTAATCAACACTCACATGTCTAACCCACACCGACTATTCTCTGTCTTTGACTCTCTACTCAGGCCACCATCTGTTACCTGTTTTTCTTCCTTAATTTCACCTCAGGACTGCTTTCCTTGACTATTTTTCCTCTGTAAAAGAGGTGGCGTTTTTTTATTATAGTTTAAACACATCGTATTTTTAGCAATTTTTATTATTATGTCTTTGTTATATTTTTTCTTATATAAATAAATGTGTATGTCTATTTTTTATTATATAGTATTTTTTGGGGTCGCGTCTAGCATATAGAGCTCAAATTCCATTTGAACAGACATTTTGTAGCCCCCCCCCCCCCTCGCAGCTCGATCACGGCTGACCCTGTCTCAGGCTCTGCAGCCGTTTGAATCTTCGACCGCAGCACCAGAAACAGTGAGTCCTACTACATCTGTAATTCAAGTAAAAGCAGCCAACCCCCTAATTTGATCTTTTTATTTTTGAGTACCTGCACTGGGTGACCATTGGGCTAAATCTCAGTTTCAGGAGCAATACGGATTCCTGGCACTGTGGACTGTTTTAGAAACCAACTGGAATGAGACAGACTTTGGCGGACATATTATGTCCACCGGAAAACTATCTTGTTCAGGAGACACAAATGCCAATATTTTTGGATCCAGGTAGTCCGTTGAAAATTGCTGCTCTTAAATTGCACTGATTGAATACAGGATATGAGGACTGGCCAGTGATTGGGCAGTCCCTCCTAGAAACAAAATTATCTAATTGCAGTGTCAGGTTTAACAGGTTAAATGCGGGTGAGTGTCACCTTAAAAAATCAAAGTACGTGTCTTGATTGTTTGGGTAAAACTGCCATTGTCTCCATACCTTTTTGCGATAAGACTGTTTATAAACCAACCTATATATAAGCAAATTGTTAAGCTCTTTCTTTTGTTGATTTGTGGAAGCAAATGATGATCACTGCTTAAAGAGATAAGGGTAAAGCAATAATTTAAAGAAAATATTAGAAATGCACAGGACATAAGACATACAGGGGTAGATCCACAGAGGTACTAACGTAACGTTATTAAAATTGGTACAGTAACGTCCGTCAGCTTCCCTGTGTTTAACAAATATCCACCAAGCTAGATATATGCATAACCAAATGCTGTTAGTGATCTCATTAGCAGAGGCTCTGCCTGTCTTACCCAAAGGTGGCGTTGCTCCCATGCAGGCCCTGAATAGGTACTAGAAAAAGAATGGTGTATATAGCGCTAAAAAACTAATAATCAGTGCATGTGAACAACAATAAAATGTTGTGATAAATCACCTATATGAGGCAAGGCTGCCAGGAAAAAACTAACCCAAACACAGTTAGTGAAGAAACACCTTGTTGCACTATAATTTTTCCTTTTGTCTCCCTTGCACTATATACCATTTTTGTTGCTGTGGAGCCTGCTGTCTAAAGATTTGATCATCCTCCTTTGGACACTGCAGCTATTCTTTGGACTTACCTTTGTTCCTTACATTGGACTTTGAGGTGCCGGTCTGTATTTTTCATTTGAGGCCCTGAATAGGTGTTTTATTAAAGTAAAAAAAGAGAAGACAGGAGAGGAAAACCCCCCAGTAAATAAGAATAATATAGTTATATTGTATTGTATGTCTTTATTTATATAGCGCCAAAAGTGTACTCAGCGCTTCACAAAGAATACAGTACAGGGAATTATAATTATACAATAAGTGCAGCAAAATCAGACAATAGGAAAGGAAATCCCTGCCCCGAAGAGCTTACAATCTAAGAGGTTTAATGGGAAACTTACAGACAGCAGGGGAGGGAATAAGTGCTGTAGATGGCAGTGCTTGGTCACAATGGGTGGTAGAAGTGACTGAGTGTGGCCATGAGTGCAGGCTATTGGGATGCTTGATTTGTGGGGTAAAATTTAAGGAAGGTCAGTGTTAAATGAAAAGGTTAACACCATTTACAGGGGAAGAGGTGGCAGGGAGGCATGAGTGAGATCAGCTGTGTATGTCTGGCTTCAGGCTTAGGGGAGATCCCTTATCCCAAAACTGAACTGTGGTCTGTCCAGACCTTGTAAAAGGCCCATATAAGGGTCTGGATGTGAGTAACGCCACCTTTAGCTCTGACTAACTAACGTAACATTAAATCCCTGTGGTGTCTATAACTGTAGACATGGATTGTGAGAGGGAAACCCACATTTGCACATGATTTGCAATAACGTCCATTACAGTAATTAAAGGGCTGAAAGCAGCACTTGATGCATCGTTACTGAGCTTTGAACCTTCATACGCGAATTTATTTATGGGTTTATGGGAAGCACAAAATATTTATCACGACACTAATTATTTTCGTAATCACATTATTTATTACAAGAAATATATTTACGACCTGATAATGGGGTGGGATGGGGATCACTCTTCACTTTCTTCTTGTATACACTCACTTAACAATAATACCTTCAATATTAATTTTACTTATGAGCACAATATTCATCATGTTAATTATTTAGATTTGACACTTTATATCGATGGTGGGATGAAGATCCAAACTGAAATTTACAGAAAGGAACACTCAAGGAATTCCTTATTATGTGCTACTAGCTGTCATCCTCCTTCTCTTGTTAAAAGTATTCCTAAAGCTCAATTTTTGCTGTTAAAAAGACTCTGTTCTGATGAGGATACATTTAGCCAACAATCAAAGGAGTTGAGAAAGGATGAGGCGGGGAGGTGAGAGAGGATGGGAGGCGGGGAGGTGAGAGAAGATGGGAGGTGGGGAGAGGGTGGGGAGAGATAAAAGGGGAGGGAGAGAGATATGTGCGGGGGAGAGAGAAGGGAGTGTGTGTGAGAGAGAAAGGTGGGAGTGTTTGTGTGAGAGAGGAGATTGTGTCGGGGCCAGAGCATGTCCCACCAACATTCAAAATATTCATAAATGCAGCTCCAAATTGCAGGATTGTTTTGTCTTGGTTCAATGAATTGGGGGAGGGAGGGCAGTTAGTGGAACCTGATTATGTGTAACAATGAGTGATATACACATCACTTGTACATATTTAACGTATGAATTTAGAAAATAATGATTAGTTTTAAATTTTAATTTTTCAGTTTACGTGGCATGACAGATATAATTTTCCCCCCTGAAAGTTCATTGTGTCAGGAATATTACCGTGTTTCAGAGGGATTACATTAATAAATCAAAAAGGCTATGATTGTCATTATTTGTTGGTGAAGATAGTTAATCATTCTTATGAAAATCTAAGATCAAGGGGGAACTTGTCTGTTGAATTTTTTATTGAATGGGTGCGTTTCTCCATTAGCATTATGTCACATATATTGGTGGAGAATGTCCAGGGACGGGGCAACAACTTTTTCCAAAAATTTGCCAAGGTACATCTGGCAGCTGTTAAAAGATATATAATTAGCTTAAAATAATTAGATGTGGTCAGCCCCTGTGGACGTTTGCCTTGTTTAAAAGGACAGGGTTCTAATGGGACATCTGTCCCCACGATGTTGGAAAAAATGCTTGAACTTCAATCCAGTATTTAATAATGATGGGGGCATGACCACCATATGTGTATCATGGTGCCAGAGTGTCCTTAATTCCTCCATCAAAGGCCAGATGCCTTCTCAGTGTGGAGGGTTTAAATATTATCTCATTATGGTACCATCTCAACTACTTGAAGGTTTAATACGGGATAACATTTAGGAATACTTAATGTAAAACAAAATTATTAGTAATAGTCAGCATGGATTTATGAAAGATAGATCTTGCCAGACTAACCTTATTTGTTTCTTTGAGCAGGTAAGTAGGAATTTAGACAAGGGTAATGCAGTTGATGTGGTCTACTGTACTTTGATTTTGCAAAGGCTTTTAATACGGTTTCACACAAGAGGTTGGTGTACAAAATAAAGAAAATTGGACTCAGTAATAATATATGCACCTGGATTGAAAACTGGTTAAATGACAGACAACAGAGGGTTGTCATAAATGGAACTTTTTCAGGTTGGGCTAAAGTCATGAGTAGAGTACCTGAGGGATCGGTACTGGGACCCCTGCTTTTTAACTTGTTTATTAATGACCTTGAGGTTGGGCTCCAGAGCAAAGTCTCCATCTTTGCTGATGATACTAAATTGTGTAAGGTAATAGAATCAGAGCAGGATGTAATTTCTCTTCAGAAGGACTTGGAGAAACTGGAAACCTGGGCAGGTAATGGCAGATGAGGTTTAATACAGATAAATGTAAGGTTATGCATTTGGGATGCAAGAATAAAAAGGCGACTTACAAATTAAATGGAGATATATTGGGGGAATCTTTGATGGAGAAGGATTTAGGAGTGCTTGTAGACTGCAGGCATAGCAATAGTGCCCAATGTCATGCAGTAGCTGCAAAGGCAAACAAGATCTTATCTTGCATCAAACGGGCAATGGATTGAAGGGATGTAAGCATAATTATGCCCCTTTACAAAGCACTAGTAAGACCACAACTTGAATATGGAGTACAAGTTTGGGCACCAATCCTAAGAAAATACATTATGGAACTAGAGAGAGTGCAGAGAAGAGCCACCAAATTAATAAAGGGGATGGACAATGTAATTTATGAGGAGACGCTAGCTAAATTAGATTTATTTACATTAGAAAGAGGTGCCTAAGAGGGGATATGATAACTATATACAAATATATTCGGGGACAAAACAAGGAGCTTTCAAAAGAACTATTCGAGGAGGCGCATGCGCGAGGCTGGAGCGGATGGCAGCATAAAATTAGAGCTCCGTCCCCCACCTCCCATAACAATACGAAAACGGCAATAATCAACGGGAAAAAATCTCAAATAAAAGTAGGGACAGAGTAGTGGATAGTCCCGTGATGGCCCCACTTACAGCAAAAAAAAAAAAGGAAGGCGATTTTAGAAGATATCTGGGCCGCTCTACCCCACGAGGCGCTGCTGCAGTGAGGCCGCCAGAATCAACAGCGGGATCTGATTCAGAGAGGGAAGAGGACCCCCCACATCAGCCCACCCAGATGCCTGTCCGAATCTGCGATTTTGATCGCTTATATCAAGATATGAAAGACATGATTTATGTTGGACTTCAGGATTTAAAGAAGGAGGTCCAAGGTCTGGGAGAGAGAACGGGGGCCCTGGAGGAAAAAATGGCGGCCGCATCCAAACAAATTAAGAAAACATATAAAAGAACCACGCACATACAAACCCAGATTGCGGAGATACTAGACAGGCAGGAGGATGCCTAAAACCAGGACCGCAGAAACAATATCAGGGTGCGCGGTGTCCCAGAGACAATCACGGATGTAGAAGAATTCATAACCAGGTGGCTAGAAACAATACTGCCCGACATACCTGCTACAGAAAGAGCTATGGACCGCTGTCACAGAGCCCTTAGAAGCCGCCCAGCAGCAATGGAACAACCGCGGGATATTATTGCAAGGTTGCATTATTTTAAAACAAGAGACGCTATCTTTAAATGTGCAAGAGTGGAGGGGGCATGCCGGTTCGAGGGAACCACAATACAATTGTTTCAAGACTTATCCCCGATCACTCTCACAAGGAGAAGAGCACTGCATCCTGTCACTAAACTACTGAGGGACCGGGCAGTACGATATCGTTGGACCTTTCCGTTCGGCCTGATGGTCATACGGAACAGAAGGGCCATATCAATGAAAGACCCAGGAGAAAGTGAGGAATTTCTCAATAAACTGGGACTGAAGGAGGGCCCGATACAAAGTCCCAGGAGGGAGGCACGAGAGGATCCAGAGTGGAGCACCGTAGGGACGTCAAAATCCCCTGAGATTCGGTGATCCCCGCAGTACTCTGAGGCGAATGCCTAATTCCAGTTGACTAAATATACAGTCTAAAAGTTGGGGTAATGGTTTACCCACCAGTTTGCCAAACAAAGAGCTTGCCACAATACCTGACAAAGTCACTATCCTGATGTTAATGCCACCAAGAGGACTACACTGGTTGCCTGAAAAAGAAAATTCAAACTCTTACCTGTTGTTGCAAATGGCGATCCGAGGTGGAACGCAAGGCACCCAACATGGCGCCACAGCAAGCGTCTCACCGCATGGCTTCCTTGCGGAAGCGGAGGGCTTCCAGACGCGGGAGCAGGTGAGGAGACGTCCTTCTTCGCGGGCTAACTGGGGGAAAATGGCGGCCGCCGGAAACACGTCGCCGGAAATGGACCAGACGCCATCTTGGAGGAGGCAGACTGAAAGACATGCCGGAGAGCGTCATCACTCAGCGCCTGTCAGGGTTCTGCTCGCCACAAACCAGGACCGGACCGCGAGGCTGAGGTGGGGTTGTAAAAGCACCGACCTGAGACCGCGCAGGCTGATCCGGATTGCGCAGTTCGTAGTCATATGTCGCAGGATCAGGTTTGGAGAAGACAGCGTCGTCGTTGTAGAAGCCAGGGTCAGGACAGGAGACATCAGGATAAACATTGTTCAGGCAAGAGTTCGGCAACAGATAGTCAGGAGAGCCCCACTTCAGCTTAGGAGCGCGGGGTTGGCCTCTGCGCGAGCGACGACCATGGCCCATGGTACTGGTCACAGGAGATGGTAGGCAGACCAGAGTAGCACACCGCTTTGCTGCACGGGTGCACCAGTGCTACAGCGCAAGAGTCCTGAGCGGGCTAGGGAATCCTCTGTCTCAGCGCAGGAACCAGGACACGGCCTCTCTAGATTAGGGAAAGAGTAGGCCCCAGGAACCAGGAAGCTGAAGATACACAGGGAAACCTCCTCTTCAGTGCAGGAATCCAGGAGACTGAAGAACGCAGGGACGAAACATCCGCTTCAGTGCAGGAATCCAGGAGGCTGAGGGACGCAGGGACGAAAACCTCTGCTTCAGCACAGGAGAACAGGAGTGGACCGCTGCGTGACTATAGCAGCCGGTCACAGGAAACAAGGAGCTGAAGTGAACAAGAAGAGTACTCAGCTACAACATAGGAGACTGGAGCAGACCGCTGCGTGAATATAGCAGCCGGCCTTAGGAAACCTGGAGCTGCAGACCTGGAGACCTGGAGCTGCATGCTTCAGCATGAGAGACAGGAACAAGCGAGGGCTTGTGGCAGAACAGATAGTGACATCCAGGAAGGACTATGCTCGGCAGGGAGCATTATGGGAAGACAGTACTTAAAGGCCAGCGGGCCAATCCCCGGAGGGGGGTGTGAAGGTACTGCTCCAATGAATGAATGCAAGTCTAGGTTGCAGTGATAGGCTGCACAGCTGCAGTAGATACCAGAGGGAGTGTGTATAGCTTTGGTGAGTGAATCCAGGCTGCAGCAAACATCAGGAGAGGTGCTCCAGGACTGCACAAGTCTACAAGGTAAGGCAACCAGTAAACTGCGGAGCGGATTCCTTACAGCGCCAGAAGAGACCAACAATCTGCAGACGGCCGGCGCGCTTTAATAAAACGGAACTAGATCACTGTCCTATCTTATGGCGGCAAGCAGCGGAAGGAGCGCTGAACCACATAGAGCGCAGGGAGCAATGGGACCGGCCGGACAATGGAGGCGAAGAGGGAGGGGAGGCCCACCCGGTTATCCAGCAGATAGCAGGAGATAAGAGAGTCTGGGACATAACACTAAGGGCTATATACAAGCAGGCACTAAACAGGGCTGCACCACTTACAGCACGCAGTTTAGCACAGTGCCCACAGCTAGATAACCAAAGAGACCCAGAAAAGGAGCAGACCACTAGCTAATCATACAGAATCCCAGGGCAACAGATGGCTGAAATATGCACTGACACTGAGTCAGGCAGGAATGCACAGGAGAGACTAGCGAGCAGGGGCAAGAAGTTATTCTCTACACTTTACACTCTACTTTTAAAAGTTTGTAGTTGAACTTACAGTTAACAACTCAAGTTACAAAAAGTTGTCGTTACACTATTACACCGCACAGGCAAGGGAGGGGAGGAGGGATGCTGTCCCTCGAGAAGGCTTTGTGCATGAGTCTCCACATGGGCGTGGGAGAGAAGACCCACGAGTGGCCCATGGAAGTCCCATTTAGGCCAGCCGAGCAAGATGGGAGAGGGGGAAGGAGGGCCATCCCGAACTCCGTCCAGGCTGCACGCCTGAAAAGGGCAAAGAAGGAGATTGGGGGAGCTAGTTCCCGCCCAATCCCCGGACAGTTATTACATGTTGAAATGAATGTTGAATTGTGTATTTTTATGTCTCCCCAGTGTGTTCCCCTCTGTATTCCCATGCCATGGCTCCAGTTTGCTGACAGGCGGAATCAAACACAGGAACACCTGACACCCTCATCATCGACACCAGAGGCTCAGACGGTTGCTTACGCAAGAGTAAAGGTTTGGAACTGCAATCATGAATAACGGGATTACTATCATATCACATAATGTGAAAGGCTTTAACAACCCAGGGAAGCACAGACTAGCTATGACGGACTATAAAAAAACGGACCCTGACATCATCCTCTTACAGGAAACAAATTTTTCTAAATCTAGTTCACCGAAATTTATTGATTATAAATTTAAGAACTGGTTCTCAGCCTCAGCCACAAAAAAGAAGAGAGGGGTAGCCATTCTGGTACATAACCGTTTGCCCTTGACGATTAAGACCATTAAAAAAGACTACAACGGCCGATTTCTCATTTTAAGCGGTGAAATAAGAGGTCAACCAATCACACTGGCAAACGTTTATGCCCCGAGTGAAGGCACGGAAACGTTCCTAGAAAGATTGTTCGCTTTACTCCAGAGGTTAGCGCAGGGATGTGTAATACTTGGAGGCGATTTTAACCAAACGCTAGATCCAATACTAGATAGATGCACCCTGAGCGGTAAACATAGCTCTAGGATAAGACAAACTTGGAATAGAGGGCTGCGCACCAATAACCTACTAGATATTTGGCGAGTACAACACCGACAAGATAAAGGTTTTACATTCTACTCCCACCCCCATGACAGATACAGTCGGATAGACTACCTGTTTGTATCCAGTAGAATGGTTTCACAAATCTCCCATACGGGCATCCACGATATTTCGTGGTCAGATCATGCACCGATCGAGCTGCGGTGCACTGATTTTATTCTAGACAGACCAGGAGCGAACTGGAAGCTCAATGAAGTCTTACTAAAAATCCCCGAAATTGCACAAAATGTAGGGGATAAAATCAAGGAATATTTTCAGGAGAATATAGGAAGTGTGACTTCGCAGGCTACCTTGTGGGAGGCCCATAAGGCGACACTGAGAGGAGAGCTCATGAGGATTGCAAGCAGGCGAAAGAGGGAGAAGGACAAAAAAATCAATCAATTACAAGCAGAATTGGCAGTCCTCTCAACTCGGCATAAAAAGAATAAAGACGCAATGACCCTTAAGGAGTTGCTAGACACTAAAACCAAACTTAATATCTTGCTGACCTCCCGTGCTGAAAAGGAGCTGACATGGTCTAAGCGGAAATATTTTGAGAAAGCAAACAGGCCAGATACCCTACTTGCCAACAAACTAAGAGATAAAAACCAAGTCTCCCAAATTCAGACAATTCGAACAAAACAAGGGGATCTGACCTCTGACCCTAAAAAAATAGTTAATGAATTAAAAAAATATTATGAGACCCTATACGATGGGGCGAAGGTGGCACATACGCCAACCACAAAAGCACGACTAAAGACGTTCTTAGCTGAGGCTCATCTGCCTACAGTGACAAGAGAGGAGAGGGACGCACTACAGGCAGAATTTACTATTGAGGAACTCCTAGAGGTAATGAAGTCATTGAAAGCAGCCAAGGCCCCAGGCCCAGATGGCTTTTCCAATCTCTATTATAAGAAATTTCGTAAAATATTAGCTCCTCATCTACTCAAACTATGTAATTCCTTCTTGGATGGTGCCCCCATCCCGGGCTCGATGCTCCAGGCGTTTATCTCAGTAATCCACAAACAAGGAAAGGACCCAGCGGACTGTAAAAGCTACAGGCCCATCTCGTTAATAAACTCGGATACAAAAATCTTTTCCAAACTGTTAGCTAACCGCCTTAACCAGGTGTTGTCCAAGTTGGTCCATCCTGATCAAGTAGGGTTCATATGTGGTCGACAAGCAGCTGATAACACCAGACAGATTATTGACTTACTGCTGCGGCCGAGTTTATTTGAGCATTTGCCCGTTCTCGGCCGCAGCAGTAACCTGGCGCGCGCCAGAGGGTGCCGGGCGCGCGCCGAAGACACGGAGGAGCGCCCTCCGATCGGGGCTTTCTCTCTCCTGCTGCTGGGTCCGCCGGGTCCCCCGGAACCCCCTGCCGCTGTCCCCCACATCGCGGGACACCAGGGCTCCCTCGGGGAGCCCTGGACGCGCGTGCAGGGGGCGCAGGCACCCGATGACGCATGACCGTGCGTCGATGACGCGCGGCACGCCGAGGGAGTGCGGCTAGCATGCCGGGGCATCCCCAGGCTTGCGGAGCTAGCCGCACTCAAATAAAGTGTGCCGGTAGTGTAATTGATCTGGCGCAGAAAAAACGTATCCCGTCTATGGTGCTTAGTTTAGATGCTGAAAAAGCGTTCGACAGAATTGACTGGCCCTACTTGAGGGAGACGCTTGGGGCATTCGGACTGGGAAGGAGAATGATAGAGGCAATTCTCGCTCTGTATCAGGGACCGACGGCGAAGGTCAGACACCAGATAAAGAGCGGCACCAGACAGGGGCTGTCCTCTGTCACCCCTCCTCTTTGCGCTTTGTATTGAACCTTTAGCGGCGCACATCCGCCTTAGTCCAAATATAACAGGCATCCAAATCAGTGACCAGCCACATAAGGTGGCCATGTATGCTGATGACGTGATACTCACACTATCACAGCCCCTCACCTCTCTGCCGAACGTTTTCCAATTATTAGGGGAATTTAATACGATATCAGGGTTTAAAATTAACCAGGCAAAATCAGAAGCCCTAAATATCAATTTACCTAAAGTTACTGAGAAATTGATCACGGTAAATTTTGAATTCAAATGGCAAACCTCCTGCATAAAATATCTAGGAATAAATATCACAAAACAATCAGGCACCCTCTTTAAAGCTAATTACCCCAGACTAATTCGGACACTGAAGGAAGATCTCCGGAAATGGGCAGGGTACAACATATCCTGGATCGGAAGAATCCAATCACTAAAAATGAATCTCCTTCCCAGAATTCTGTACCTATTTCAGACTCTTCCGGTCCCTATAAGCAGGGTAGAGATCCTTCGGTTACAGTCCGCAATGGTGAAATTTATCTGGGGTAATAAAACCCCCCGCGTCAAAACTAGCATACTAATTCGACCCACTACAAAAGGAGGACTAGCGGTACCTTGCCTGTTGTCATACTATAGAGCGGCCCAATTAACTCAAATCATCCAGTGGCATACCCACCCTAGTCAGAGGCGTTGGGTAGCTCTGGAAACGGCCTTCTGTGCCCCGGTGGCATTGCAGGACCTGACCTGGCTCCCAAATAAGGTCCGCAAGGACTTCACACACCCGCTCCCCGCGGTTGTCAGCTCTTTGGCAGTATGGGACAAAAGCAAATATAAACACGTCTTGATGAGACAACACTCTTTGATGACCCCAATTTTGGGAAACCCTGATTTCGCTCCGGGCCTGCAGAAGAGAGATTTTATTACATGGACACAGAAGGGCTATCCTCGCCTTCGACACCTGGAGGGTAGAATATCTATCAAACCGTTTGAGCAAATTAAGTCTGAAAAATCGATTCCAAATTCAGAATTCTTTAGATACCTCCAGCTAAGAGCTTTCTATGATAAATTTTCCATTCGAGCTAAACGCACTAATTTTGAACAGCTCTGTTCTACTGGAACAGGAACCAAGGGACTTATCTCTACAATGTATAAAGCGGTGGTCTGTCCGAATCCTGACGCTGACGTGACATTAAAATATAGGAACAGATGGGAAAGAGATCTAGGAGACACATTAGAGGACAAAGACTGGGATCAAATCAGCTTGGCGGCAGCTAAGAGCTCGATTTGCACGACATTAAAGGAGAACGCGTATAAAGTCCTGATGAGGTGGTATCTGACTCCAACACGATTATCAAAGTTTGTCAGAGGTTACCCCCCATTGTGCCCTAAACAATGTGGGGAGCAGGCAGACTTGCTGCACATGCTGTGGGGTTGCACCAAGGTACTCCCAATCTGGGAGGAGATCAGAAATTGGCTTCAGAGAATTCTCGACTGCACGATCCCTTTGGACCCCTGGTTGTTTCTGCTGGCCAGATGCACCCCGGGGTTAAACAGGTCGGAGCACAAATTAATTGCACATTTTGCAACTGCCCTGAGGTGCGAACTCGCAGCATTGTGGAAGCAACCGGATCTACCAAATATCCCAAAAATCAGAAATCGAATTTGGCACGTTTGCCGGATGGAACAGTTAACGAGTCTGGTTAACGACACCGGCACAAACTTTCTCAAAGTCTGGTCACCATGGCTAGACCTGAACGATATCCTAGGGGTCAATGCCTCCAACATACTGCTCTAATAGCTCTAGGCGCGTTCTCCTTGGATGAAGTGTAGAGGACAGGGAGACATAGAATCTTACCAAAGTAAGGGGATAACTAAATTCGGTAGAGAAAAGGACAAGCAAGGGCCAAGATACATCAGAAGAGATCAGAAGCCAACTCTACGACCACAGATACTGGGAGATCTTTCGGACCAGAAGTCTTCAAAGCCCAAGAAGACCAGAATTTAGCGAGAACCGTAGCCTCTAAGATGAGCCCAGCTGAGTTGAAATCGTTCTGTGGCAACCCCCCCCCCACCCTCCCTCCCTCCCCCCTGATGTAGTATGTCTGTACGTCTTGTTGGTCTGTACGTAACCCCAGTATGTCTTATGTGAGTCTACTTATAATATGAGTTGTTGTGGGTACTTTTGTATAAGACAATGGGTTGGGAGATAATGTGATTATTGTACCATGCACTCAATAAAAATCTTTTTGGTTGAAAAAAAAAAAAGAACTATTCATCCCACGGGCAGTACTGAGGACTCGAGGCCATCCCTTAAGGTTGGAGGAAAGGAAATTTCACTAGCAACAAAGGAAAGGGTTCTTTACAGTAAGGGCAGTTAAAATGTGGAATTCATTACCCATGGAGACTGTGATGGCAGATACAATAGATTTGTTCAAAAAAAGGTTGGACATCCTTTTAGATGGGAAAGGTATACAGGGATATACCAAATAAGTATACATGGGAAGGATGTTGATCCAGGGATTAATCCATCCGCTGTGTCCCTAACTGACTCTGGATAATAAGGGGCAGGGTCCCTAACCTGGGGCCTGTCTCTGAAACACTCAGAGCTACTGGTGACTCAGGGCTATCTGGTGCCTAGGGGGCTGCTGGCCTAGTGCAGGGAGTCATTGACTCCTGCACCCTACCTCCTTCCCCTAGCTGCTCCTGACGATGACTGAACTAACGTGCTAAAGCCCGTGAATTGTATCAATCCCTCTGTGCAGGGAGATACTCTAGCCCTATTGGCTCCCTGTCGTCACGCGGGGCGCTCCTGAGGCTCATGGGACTTGTAGTCCCTTCCAAGAGTCGTCCTTGGTAGGCTAGGGTTTGTGCACTCTTACTGCGCGTGCACAATGTCCCTGGCTGGCCGCCGCGTACGGGGACTCAAAGCGCATGCGCGAAGTTGCGCAACATGGCGGCGCCCCGCTAGGGAGTCGCCGGGGACCTACGAAGCACCGGAGTGCTCCCTGCTCGGTCACCACCCTCCAGAAGTGTCGGCAGGTCTGTCGAGTGACCCCCGGCAGCGGAGGTAAGAGGAGGAAGGGTCGCGGGACAAAGGGGACCTGGCTACATCTACAAGAAAAACAAACAAAAAACAGGCGCACTCATAGCGTAGTAAAGTTACAAAAATGTATGTAGAACTGGATAAGTAAAAATGCACACTCACAAACATAACAGGAGTAAAAGGATGTATGAGTAATACTCAATCGCCAGCCAATGCACAGGATACAAGCAGCTTCTTTAGGTACCGTCTGATGTGAACTGGAAGCAGCAGCTCCTGCAGTGTACTCCGTGTACCGGATGTGATGAGGAGCGTCTCTCCACTCCAAACCCTCCGTCGCTGTGATGGGTCTCTGATAGTAGTATCGCGAGACCACGATGACGTCACTTGGTTGCCCGGATAAGCTGCGGTAACCCCCGCAGGGAATTAGTGCTTGCGGCTGCACTTGATGGTTAAAAACCAAATGGCAATAGTCCCGTGAGTAAGATAGCGTGCATGAATAAAAAACTGGACAATATTGAGTCCTCGAAACATTACTGTAGCTTCAGTTCCTATCTCACTGGTTCGGGTGTCTGTATTATCGTGATTGCTCATTTCACCATCACTATTTTGTTATTGCAGATTTGCAGCTGAAGAAAAAACAATAAGTTACAAAAAATGCGCATAAATAATCAACAAGGTTCCAATGAGACATAGACGTATGCGCAGAAATGTGATGACAGGCTCAGAAAGATTAAAGCCTGAAAGCCACCCATTACAAATGAATGGTTTGGGCGAGGTGCAAAAAGAAGGCACAGAAGCGCACCAAGGATCAAGGTGAAAATGAATAAATCTGACCAAATATAAAGTCCAATATGGATGGCAAGCAATCCTGAGGGGAATCTTCAATGGAGTCTCATGGAAGGACAAACAAACATATAGAACAAAGACAAAAAAGACAAAAAAAACAAAAAACAAAGATCATAGTGCAACTCAAATAACAAAACAAAAAACTAAAAACAAAACACTGATAAGATTGACAAAAGGACATATAGTCCTTGCGTGGTTGAGCCTCAATAGCTAAATAAACAGATCTACTGCTGCGGCAACTTTTATTTTAAAACTTCACGGGGGCATAGCGGTTGCATTTTCTAAATTCCACGCACTTCACCGCATTCATGCCGCATTCATGCCACAGTCGCGCCGCCCAGCACCCGCAGCTGATCCGCGGTTGATCTGTTTAATTATAATGGTTTGGATTTAATTGGGGCAATCCTTCTATTCATGAATTGTAATGAATTCTAATGTGAAATACAGTATTACAAAAATATAACGTTGCGTCTTCTTCCGAAAATAAAATATTTTTATCCCAGATTATCCCGCTCATGCGGATACTGTATGCGTGTCATCACATTTATATATATATATATATATATATATATATATATATATATATATATATATATGCAAATATAGCTGTATGCTCATCTGCATGTCTTAGGCAGGTCTGCAACCCCGCCTTTCCCCATTAACACCCAGCATACAGCACTTCCACTGCAGCAAGGGATTCTGGGAAATGACATGCAAATGAGCACACAGTGTCACTTTTTGCCTCAATAACCATTTTTAACATGGTTCCCTATAGGCTTAAGCTTGCTGCATGGTCCCAGCTTTGAGCACAGCCAGGGTTAAGGTGCATACCCAGAAAACCACCCACAGACAGCTGTTTCGACCTTGATGGGTCTCATCAGTGTGGGGGTTGATTTTACTGGGAATGCAAGAGAGGCTATGGGATAGGCTAAACCATAATACTGAGTAAAGTTATGGTGAGTAAAAAAAGTGACAAAAACCCTCCACAGGAAAGCAAATATGCAAATATAGCTGTATGCTCATCTGCATGTCTTAGGCAGGTCTGCAACCCCGCCTTTCCCCATTATCACCCAGCATACAGCACTTCCACTGCAGCAAGGGATTCTGGGAAATGAAATGCAAATGAGCACACAGTGTCACTTTTTGCCTCAATAACCATTTTTAACATGGTTCCCTATAGGCTTAAGCTTGCTGCATGGTCACAGCTGTGAGCACAGCCAGGGTTAAGGTGCATACCCAGAAAACCACCCACAGACAGCTGTTTCGACCTTGATGGGTCTCATCAGTGTGGGGGTTGATTTTACTGGGAATGCAAGAGAGGCTATGGGATAGGCTAAACCATAATACTGAGTTAAGTTATGGTGAGTAAAAAAAAGTGACAAAAACCCTCCACAGGAAAGCAAATATGCAAATATAGCTGTATGCTCATCTGCATGTCTTAGGCAGGTCTGCAACCCCACCTTTCCCCATTATCACCCAGCATACAGCACTTCCACTGCAGCAAGGGATTCTGGGAAATGACATGCAAATGAGCACACAGTGTCACTTTTTGCCTCAATAACCATTTTTAACATGGTTCCCTATAGGCTTAAGCTTGCTGCATGGTCACAGCTTTGAGCACAGCCAGGGTTAAGGTGCATACCCAGAAAACCACCCACAGACAGCTGTTTCAACCTTGATGGGTCTCATCAGTGTGGGGTTGATTTTACTGGGAATGCAAGAGAGGCTATGGGATAGGCTGAACCTATATATATATATATATATATATTTATATATATAAATGTGATGACACGCATACAGTATCCGCATGAGCGGGATAATCTGGGATAAAAATATTTTATATTCGGAAGAAGACGCAACGTTATATTTTTATATATATATATATATAGTATTTCTATATTTTTGCTAGGCTTGCTCTTTTTGGCATACTGTTTTTATTTTATGCGCACGCGTGTATGTCTCATTGGAACCTTGTTGAAACGCATAGGCGTGTTACAGTATCAATCACTACTGTAGCTTTTTAATTCTACACTAGTCATGTATGCACTTTATGAGGTGGGTGGCATACTGTGATTTTTATTTGGGGGTGTGAGGTTCAAAAATATCCCACCATTTGAGGATACCAGCTTACCTGATCACTGAATTGTGTATATACTTACCTTTATTGTTGAAGTGTATAGAGAGTGCCTATTATCTAATAGGACTTCATACCCTTTACCCCTTACCTCCATTTTATTTTAATTCGCTAATCATTTAGGATTATCTCACACTGAGGACCATTTATTTTATTTGATGATATCTCCAATTAAAATTGTTTTTTAACCCATTTCATATTATACATCAACCATTGACCTACTGTCTCCATCAGGTCCACAATCATCATCAGTATCATTAGCCGCTGAGTGCTCTCACCATAGGGGTTCTTCGTCTCTGTGTTGTTGTCCAGGGGAGATGTTGTAAGGAAATGCAGGCATGCCTCAAAACCATCCTTGTGGGCGATATTGCTGTAAAGGAATTTTACAGCAACATCCCCCACAAGGATTGTATTGAGGCATTTATTTATTTATAAAATATTTTACCAGGAAGTAATACATTGAGAGTTACCTCTCGTTTTCAAGTATGTCCTGGGCACAGAGTAAAACAAATAATATATGGTTACAAGTACAGTTACATAAATGAACAGGGTATACATTATATACAAGACATTGCATGCACAGTTAAAGAAAATATATATTATGAGCGTATGAAACAGTTACAGACCAGGTTAAAATGTGAGACAGCCTTAGATTTGAAAGAACTTAAACTGGTGGTGGATGTGAGAGTCTCTGGTAGGTTGTTCCAGTTTTGGGGTGCACGGAAGGAGAAGGAGGAACATCCGGATACTTTGTTGAGCCTTGGGACCATGAATAGTCTTTTGGAGTCTGATCTCAGGTGATAAGTGCTGCAAGTGGTAGGGATAAGGAGCTTGTTCAGGTAGCTGGGTAGCTTGCCCATGAAGAATTTAAAGGCAAGACAGGAAACGTGAACTTTGCGCCTAGACTCTAGTGTTGACCAATCTAGTTCTTTGAGCATTTCGCAGTGATGTGTGTTTAGTTGCATTGGAGAACATTATGACAAATTGAATTGTAGAGGGTGTCAAGTTTGCTAAGGTGGGTTTGAGGAGCCGAGCCATATACTATGTCTCCATAGTCAATAATTGGCATTAGCATCTGCTGTGCTATACGCTTTCTGACCAGGAGACTTAGGGAGGATTTGTTCCTGTAAAGTACCCCTAGTTTGGCATAGGTCTTGGTTGTCAGGGTATCAATGTGCATCCCGAATGTTAAGTGGGAGTCAAACCATAAGCCCAGGTATTTAAAACTAGTGACAGGTGTTAGGGTGGTGTTAGCGTTGGTTCTAATCAGGAGCTCAGTCACTGGAAGCTTTACAAATTTAGTCTTGGTCCCAAATACCATTGTTACAGTCTTGTCAGTGTTTAAAAACAGTTTGTTTTGGGAAATCCAGTTTTCGAGTCTCAAAAAGTCAGACTGAAGTATGTGTTGAAGGTCAGAGAGGCTATGGCTGTGTGCATATAGGATTGTGTCATCTGCATACATGTGTATTGAGGCTTCCTTACAAGCTGTGGGAAGATCATTAATGAACACTGAGAAGAGTAGGGGCCCCAGAACAGAACCTTGCGGGACACCACAGATGATATCCAGGGGGTTGGAGTTAGAGCCTGAGATGGACACATGTTGGAATCTTCCTGATAGGTAGGACTGAAACCAGTTTAAAGCATGTTTCCCTATTCCAGAGCTGTGGAGTTTGTTAAGCAGGATAGCGTGATCAACTGTGTCAAAAGCCTTTGCAAAATCTAGGAATATTGCACCAGTGAGTTGTCCCCGTTCCATTCTACACTGGATTTCCTTGCAAACTTTTAGCAGGGTAGTTACGGTGGAGTGTTTGGGACGAAACCCAGATTGGAATTGGCTAGGAAAATTTGTCTTGGTGTAGTAGTCGTTTAATTGGGAGTGGACACATTTTTCCATGACTTTGGATAGAATTGGGAGAAGTGAGATTGGCCTGTTAGTTTGAGACAGTGTTTTTGTCCCCACTTTTGCAGATTGGGACAACTCTGGCAGTTTTCCAGGTCTTAGGGATATGGCCTGCAGACAGGATAGAGTTGACTATGGACGCAATTGGTTTGGCAATTGATGGGGCACCAAGTCGTAGGAACCTAGATTGTAGTAAGTCGGGTCCACATTGGCTGCTTAGTTTTAGTTTGAGGAGCGCTTGTATAATCTCCTCTTCAGATACTGGGCCAAATTGAAAATTGTGGGCAGTGTTGGGAGGGGGTGGGACTGTAGGGATACTCCCAGGATGAGATTCATGTTTGGGGTTTGTGCTGCGTTTCGCTAATAAGTTAGTGGCACACCCCACAAAGTAATCATTGAATGCATTTGCGATGTCAGTGGGGTTTGTCAGAGTAATTTCCTTACAACATCTCCCCTGGATCAGAAATACAGCGCTGATGTAATTACCAAACTGATAGAATACATCCTCACACACAACTACTTCAGCTTCAACAAGGAAATGTACCTACAACTAATGGGGACTGCAATGGGTACCAAATGGCACCGCAATATGCCAACCTTTTCATGACAAATCTTGAACAAAGATTCCTAACTACATGCCTCCACAAACCCTACAAATACTACAGATACATTGATGACCTGTTTATAATATGGGCAGAGGGTAAAGAAAACCTAAAACAATTCCACGAGTCCCTGAACTCATTCTATCCATCAATTAAACTCAAAATGGATTATTCGGCAAACCTAATAAACTTTCTAGATACTACAGTAACACTGAAAGATGGCAAACTACACACATCTGTATTCAAGAAACCAACTGACAGATGCAGTTACCTCCACAACTCCAGCTTCCATCCCACTCATACAAAACAAGGTATCATACACAGCCAGGCTATAAGATACCACCGCATATGCTCTGACACTGAAGACAGAAACAGGCATCTCACAACCCTGACCGAATCGTTCAGACAGAAGGGATACAAACCAAAGACCATTGCCAAAACTATTACATCTGCACTAAAAGCCCCATGAGAACACCTGCTACAATACAGACAGAAAGAGCCTACCACACGCATACCACTAGTGACCACATACAACCCTACCCTAGAGGGTATACGAAAAACAATCAAAGATCTGCAACCCATGCTGACAGAGGATGCGACATTAAAAGAAATCTTTCCCAAACCTTCCATTCTTGCATTCCAGCAACCACCAAACCTCAAACAGAAATTAGTCAGCAGAAAACTTCACAACGATTTTAAAGACATGGATAATGGCACAAAACCGTGCAGCAACAAACGCTGCAAACTCTGCAATCACATTTGCCAAGATCCCACAGCCAGTCACAACCATAGAACATTCAATGTTAAAGGATCATACAGCTGCACATCCAGAAAAATGGTGTATATGATTCAGTGCAACAAATGTGACCAAGGTTGCTACATTGGGGAAACCAGCCAAAAACTACAAGGAAGAATGAATATGCACAGACACTCTATACTCCATCACGAAGAAGGAAGATACTGCTCACCTGTGGGATATCACTTCTCACAACCAGATCATTCCATAAATGATTTAAAAATCAAAATAATCGGGAGGCGCATGCGCGACGGCTAGGAGTATGGCAGCCTAACCTGACAGCTCCCTGCCTCGACCCCCATAAAGTAAAATATAACCCACAAATATCGAGACCGAACAACACAGAAATAAAGCCCCATATAGCACAAGTACTCAGGATGTCCCGCAAAACCCCCAAACCTGGAAAAAAACGGGTGATGCCAGAGTATTACGGAGCGGCAGAGCCGCGCGGTGCAGGCTCAGAAATGGCGCCGCTTTTGAATGCCGGCTCAAAAACTGAACCTGACGGGGAAGAAGAGGAATTTACCCTCCAAGAGCAAAGACCGGCAAGGCAATGCGACATCACAAAGCTGTGCAATGACCTTAAATCGTTTTTCCAGGCCGAACTGAAAGAACTAAAGAGGGAAGTAAATGGACTGGGAGAAAGGACAGGGGTCCTGGAAACAAAGGTAGACCAGTCTATACGTGCTATCAAACGGCAGGATAAGAAATCCTTGGATCTAAAGGCGCAGATAAATGAATTAAGAGAACGGCAAGAGGACGCAGAAAACCGCGACAGGCGGAATAACTTGAGAATCAGGGGGGTACCGGAGAGCGTACTGGACTGCGAAGCATACATTACACTATGGGTAGAAACGCTGCTCCCTGAGACCCCCAAAGAAGCACTGGCTATGGACAGGTGTCATAGAGCCCTACGGGCTAAGCCCCTACAAAATGAACCACCAAGGGATATAGTGATCCGCCTACACTATTACAAAACAAAAGAGAGAGTTCTCACGGTCACCAGACCCCTTCCAGTGGTGGAGTATGAAGGGGTCAGGCTCTCGATATTTCAGGACTTATCTCCGGTCACTCTTGCCCGCCGCCGAAACCTGCTTCCGATCACTAAAATCTTGCGGGAGAAGGGGGTCAGGTACCGTTGGACCTTCCCCTTCGGACTGCTGGTGGCAAGAAGTGGCAGATCCTTCATAATAAAGGACCTGGCAGATGGACCTGCTTTCCTACACAAACTAGGACTAGGAGAGGCCCCTGAAAGGTCGACCCCAGAGAGCCCTACACCAGACCCCATCTGGTCCCAAGCCCAAAGGTCCCCCCGGGCACAGCAAGATAACGCCTAAAAGATGGCACAAAATGACTATCTGTTCGTTCTAATGTTGTTTGGTTAAAGTTAAAAGGGTAACGAATAACCACCAAGTCCTGTTGTTTGAACCTGGCACCGTTCCCTTAGCGCAGTTCTTCAACCGCAAGACAAATGCTGAAAAATGAACAATTATAATAACACCACTTACCTTGACAATATGTGAGAGCAGCTTGGAAGATCCCGGCGGCATCGCCAGGAAAAACACGATGGCTCCCTTACAAAGAAGATGGCGGCGACACACGAGGCAGCTGGAGCCAAGGTGAGACGCAGGAGCCGGAAGGCAGCTTCAGGCGGGAAGCAGGAACGCGCTCACACTCAACCGCCAGGGACGAAAGCTCAATCCAAAATGGCGCCGGACCGGAAGGACGTCACCAAACAAGAGGTAGATCCGGTGAGAGAGACGCCATCTTGAAGGTGGCAGCACAACGGAAGGCCCCAAGAAGTGGCGAAGGAGCGCCTGACGGAGACAACTCCCCGCACAGGCATAAAATAGACAGCCTCAGCAAAAAATTCAAACAAACGCCCGCGAAAAACAGCAATTGACGCCGGTGCAGTCCCAGACAAGACACAGAAGGAAGAGTAGACAGCGCGAAGGGCGGAACAAAGGTAGATGAGGGTAGAGAAGGGGGAAACCCCACACAGAGAAGGGAAGAATAGCAGGTAAGATGACTAACAGTTTAAGGAGGTAGTATGCAGGCACTAAAAGTAGCATAGCGATAGCTGGGAAGACAACACTAGCAGGAGAATATAGAAAGGTAAAAGGATGGGGATAGTAAGATTAAGAATGGGGAACAGGAGAGAGTGGGAGAGAAGAGGGCACAGCAGGTGTTTAAGAAGGTTTGGAAAGTAGCAAGGGGGGCAGCAAAGATAGAAGAAAGAACAGAGAGCTAACGCAACGGTGCAAAGAGAGATGACAAACTAGGAGGGTATCCATAGCAGTTGGAGAGCAGAAAGTGTTAAGACAGTGAGGGGGAAGTAGAAAGGGGAGGAAAGAGGAGGGGGGGGGGAAAACGAAGGAAGATATGAGAACGTTACAAGAAGGGAGGCAGGAAGGTTGTACTGAGGACAAGACAGATGGAGGATAAGGGAATAGACTCTAAGAGAAGATAATGGAATAGCATCCGTGAAATGGGATAGAGCAATAGCCAAGGCAGAAATAGACAATAGGCAGAGCTGAGCGGGGGGAAGGGATACAAAATCCAGAAAGGAGGAAGCCAGGGAGCACCGCAACAAACGACCAAGGACTGCAAATGCGACAAGACCAGCGCTATAGTAATAAGGGACACAGGATTACGGGGATTTGGTTGGTTTACCCTAAGTTCAGTGGGTGAGAAGTTTAACGTTTATTAGGAGGGGAGAGGCGGGAGAGGTGGGAGGTAGCCTGCCCTGAAGTCTGCATGGGCCTGGCGTTAGTAAATAGGGGAAAATTCCCTATGCACACTAGCGCAACCCTTTGGGGTGGATGTTCGGGGAAAGGAGGTAAACACCCGGCCTCGAGTCCGAACATTCGAATTCTGGACTATAAACCCAAAGGAGGAAATCTCGGCGGAAGGAGGGAGGAAAGAGAACGCCGAGAAAGTTTATATGTTTTGATTGTTTCTGAGTTTTCTTGTGATGTTGTGTACATGTTCACCCCCATGTTCCCTCGTGTGTGTCCCCCTCCCTTCATCTCTACAGATGGGGCCATCAAGATAAAAGTGGCTGGAGCTCACTGGAAGGACAGAAGTGGACTTGCCCGAGACGGCAGAGAACAACTATGACAGCCGGAACAGCACAGCTCTACTAATGAGTAAGGATATAGTTCTAATATCCCATAATGTTAAGGGCCTGAATAGCCCGGCTAAAAGGCGAGTCGCATTTAGAGATTATAGACGTAAGGGCGCAGAAGTACTCTTCTTACAAGAGACACATTTCTCCCAAACTAACTTCCCCAAGTATTTCAATAAAAACTTTTGAACCCATTTCCTAGCATCAGATCAAGTTAAAAAGAGAGGGGTCGCCATTCTAATTCATAATCATATCCCATATAGACATGCCAAAACGTACCAGGACAAAGAAGGGAGATTCCTGATCATCACGGGTTTCATCCGAGAATCCCCAATAACATTTGCTACTGTATACGCCCCAAATGATAACGCCACATCCTTTTTCAATGGCTTCTTCAATAAACTAAGTAAAGTTGCAAAAGGCAATATCATAATGGCAGGCGACTGGAACAGAGTCCTTAACCCTAGTCTAGACTGATGCACGACCACTAACAAACAACACAGACAGGACGTATTAAATCTAACAAAAGGTATAGCAAGTTGTCAACTAATTGACATATGGAGAGAACTGCATCAAGGAGAACGAGAGTATACTTTCTACTCTCACCCACATAACTCATACAGTAGGATAGACTACTTCCTCGTGTCTAATGGTATGGTTCCTGGGGTCTCTCGCACAGAGATCCATGATATTTCATGGTCTGACCATGCACCAATAGAGCTGCGGTGCACACTAATCCCGCTGGACAGACCTAGAGCGAACTGGAAACTAAATGAGATCCTATTAAAGATCCCGGATCTCGGAAGAGAAGTAGGTGCTAGAATTCAGGAATATTTTGAGGAGAATGAGGGAAGTGTGGCATCACAAGCCACATTATGGGAAGCTCATAAGGCGACTCTCAGGGGGACATTGATGAATCTAGCAGCCAAACGGAAAAGGGAAAGAGAGAAAAAAACTAAGGCCTTAGAAATCCAAATAGCGGAACTCTCTACCCTGCACAAATCTAATAAACAGGCACATATACTCAAACAACTGCTAGACACCAAAATTAAACTCAACCTCCTCCTTACCTCCCAGGCTGAGAAGGAAATGGCTTGGTCTAACCGGAAATTTTATGAAAAAGCGAACAAACCTGATACACTACTTGCCAATAAGCTAAAAAAGAAGCTTCAAAATAACTCTATCCACGCAATTCGGAACCAAAAGGGAGACCTTACCTCCATACCTGGGAAAATAGTGGAGCAATTCAAAGTCTACTATGAAAAACTTTATAATGG
Organism: Ascaphus truei; assembly: GCF_040206685.1. NCBI lineage: Eukaryota > Metazoa > Chordata > Amphibia > Anura > Ascaphidae > Ascaphus > Ascaphus truei. The sequence continues at coordinate 49,985,647 of NC_134497.1, forward strand.
AGATAAGGTCACCCATAACAGGAAAACAGGGGACCTATTGTCCACTTTCCTGAAAGAGGCAAATTTACCAACCTTAGCAAGGGCAGAGCGTGAAGCACTACAGGCGGACTTTACCCTGGAAGAACTCAAAGAAGTCATCAAAGCATTAAAACCGGCCAAAGCACCGGGGCCCGATGGCTTCTCTAATCTATATTATAAGAAATATATTAAAATTCTAGCCCCACATATGCTAAAACTGTTTAATGGTGTACTGGAGGGGGACTCCTTCCCAGCACAGATGCTCCAGGCTTCTATCTCGGTGATCCACAAACCTGGAAAGGACCCGGCAGACTGTAAGAGCTACCGGCCCATTTCACTGATCAATTCGGATATCAAAATCTACTCTAAACTTATAGCGAACAGGGTGGGTAGTGTCCTTCCCAGGTTAATTCACACGGATCAAGTAGGGTTTATCGGAGGAAGGCAAGTGGCAGACAACACCAGAAGAATCATAAACCTGATTGATCTGGCCCAAAAGAAAAATATACATTCTATGGTGTTGAGTCTAGACGCGGAGAAAGCCTTCGATAGAATAGACTGGCCCTACTTATCAGAAATGCTGGGGGCTTTTGGCTTTGGAGGACGCCTCATGCGGGCCATCATGGCACTATATGAGAGCCCTACGGCGAGAGTGAGGCACCAGGGGTTTCCCTCTGAGCAATTCCACATAAAAAGTGGAACGAGACAGGGGTGTCCACTTTCGCCGCTGCTGTTTGCGCTATGTGTAGAGCCCCTGGCAGCACACATACGAAATAGCCCCGACATAACGGGAATCTCAATTGGTGAGCAAGAGTATAAGGCCGCCCTGTATGCAGATGATGTCATTTTAACATTATCTAAACCGCTCACGTCCCTTCCTAATGTTTTCGAAATACTGAACAAATTTAACCATATCTCTGGCTTTAAGATTAATCAGTCTAAATCAGAAGCCCTCAATATAAATCTTCCCAAAGAAGTCGAAAAACTGATTGATCTTAACTTCAATTTCAAATGGCAACCCTCCGCTATCAAATATTTAGGGGTATATCTCACAAGGGACTACAAAACTCTATATAAAGCAAACTTTCCCAGGTTAATAAAGACGCTGAGAGAGGATCTCAGAATATGGGCAAAAGGGGGCATCTCATGGATTGGAAGGATACAAAGCGTGAAGATGAATCTCCTTCCAAGGATGTTATATCTTTTCCAGAGCCTACCTATACCATTGGTGCACTCTGACATCCTTTCCCTCCAGTCAGCAATAATGAAATTCATCTGGAATAAGAAAAACCCAAGAATTGCTAAGGGTATCCTGATGAGACCCACAACCAGGGGAGGACTAGCGGTACCTTGTTTGTTCGCTTACTACAAAGCGGCTCAATTAGCCCAAATTCTCCAATGGCACACAGACCCAAGCCTTAGGAGATGGGTAGAGTTGGAGAAAAAGTGTTGTGCGCCAATTGATATCCAAACGCTGATCTGGTTGCCCAAGGGAAGGGCGCGTCAGATCGGCACGCCGCTACAGACCATTGCCAATTCTATTCGGGTGTGGGAGGCCACCAAATTTAGTTGTAAATTAACCACAAAGGCATCACTTATGACGCCAATCATCGGCAACCCAGATTTCGCTCCGGGCCTGAACAGTAAGAATATGAAATTTTAGACGCAAGCGGGCATTATCCGACTTAATGATCTGAGGGACAGGATACGTATACAATCATTTGAACAAATCAAATCCGCAAAAAATATCCCAAATACAGAATTTTTTAAGTACCTCCAGATCAGGGATTTCTATAACAAAACTGCAATTAGACCAAAACGTACTAATTTTGAGCAGCTGTGTTCCAGAGATACGGACACAAGGGGACTCACATCTAGGATGTACAGGGAAGTGGTCTGTCCGAAAATGACAAGCGAGACGCGGTTACACTACATCCGACAGTGGGAGACAGACTTAGGGGAGACGCTAGAGGACGAGGAGTGGGAGCAGATTACACAAGCAGCTGCTAAAAGCTCCATCTGTACCACACTAAAGGAGAACGCGTATAAGGTCCTGATGCGGTGGTACTACACCCCAACTAGATTGGCTAAATTTGTTAAGGGCTACTCCCCGCTCTGCCCAAAACAGTGTGGGGAGGCGGCCGACCTGCAACACATGCTGTGGTCTTGCGCTAAAGTGGTCCCGATTTGGGAACAGATTAGAGATTGGTTACAGCGGATTCTCGGTTGGGAGATCCCCCTGGACCCGTGGTTGTTCCTGCTGGGCAGGCGGGTCCAGGGTATGCCAAATGCGACACACAAATTAATAACGCATTTCGCAATAGCCACTAGGTGCGAGATTGCAGCATTATGGAAGCAGCCAGCAATTCCAGTTATCCCAAAGATTAGAAATCGAATTTGGCTCGTTTGTCGGATGGAACAATTAACGAGTTTAGTTAATGACACCGGCACAAACTTCCTGAAAGTCTGGTCACCATGGCTAGCACAGACGGAAATCCCCGGGGTGGACACCACCGCAATTCTGCTATAATAATCGCGAACGCGTTCTCCTTTGGAGGGCAGAAACCGATAGACACATAGAGACGTACAGGTAGAAGACAGCTCCCTAAGTAACAACCCGACGAACCTACTGTACAGAGGTAAGGTGATTAACTAGAGCTAGAAGCAGGATTGCAAAAAGAATTACCTACACGGAAAAGAAGATGTAAACTGACTCCTCGACGGCAGAAACTTCTGGAGTAGACCCCACCCCCCCCCCTCACCCCCTCACCCCCTCCTTCCCTCCCCCTCCCTTGTCCGATGTCCGGTTTGTCTTGTATGTTCTTTACGTACTGTCTCTGTTTCAAACCAAAGTAGCCTTAATAATTGAAAGATGTTGTTAAAGAGAAAAACAAAAAAAGATGTTGGGGTATTGTACTACAATGGGCTGTGATATATTGTCAGAATGTGTATCCCCAATAAAGAAAATTGAAGTTGAAAAAAAAAAAAAAATCAAAATAATCAATGGAATGTTTAAAAGCACCCAAGAACGGAAAACATTTGAACTCAGAATGATAAGACTCTATGACACCAAAACCAAAGGACTTAATGCGGACATGGGTTTTCTCACGCTATCAAAATTGCTTGTAATTATCCTGCTTGCCTCAATTTTTATCCACACTTTCTCTCCCCCCCAGCATCCGTTCCCCTCCCCACCTTTCTTTGACACTGTCCCCTGGCTTCAAACACTTAACACCCTAACTTATCTACAGTAAATATATGTTGTTGTTTTTTTCCCTCTCTCTACCCTGTTTTAGCCATTGAATCCTTTGTATATCAGTATTGCTTGACCTGAAGAAGAGAGGAGAACTCTCGAAAGCTTGTCCTATGACATAAATTGTTAGTTCAATAAAAAAGGTATCACCTAATACTGAAGAACTCATTTATTCTGCACTATATATATATACACATATATTGATTATCTATATCACCCATCTTCCTACACACCGCAATTAGTACTTTGAAAAGGGTGTGTATACCTGAAAACCATACTGGTGTGTAACACAGAGTCTAGGGACTGTTATAGAGAAGCCAAAATCCCGGGGGCAAAACCAAAGATACTGTTTGGAGATTGTACCCACATAAGGCCGTGTGAGTATATACTGTTATACCCTCCCATCCCTAGTTAGTACACCTAGGAGTGCATTGACTGTGGTATCTGTACCCTTGTGCACTTTTTGGTATGAGGTAAGTCTGGTTTTAGTGTCAACCAGTTTTCCAATTTTTTGATTGTATTATTTTATCTTTAATCCTTGACGTGCAAACGTCCCGTCTATCCCCACGAGATTGGGTGAGATTTCTAAGAAATACGATAAGAAGACCGCACAGGAAATGGAAGAAGGGCAATGCCATCCCCTGGCAGGATAAAAGACAAGAAAGCCCTGAGGAAATCGCACTCACACAGGGCCGTGTGAGTATCTGTATAATTGATTATATCAGTTCCATTATCCCATGTACACGTAGAATACACTGAAAAGAGTGCATTGACTGAGGTCTTATTGTACCCTTGTGCGCCCCTGAAGTGTCAGGTAAGCCTGGCTAACTTTTTAACCAGTCTACCTTTTATGTTATGATATTCAGTATCACTTTTTGATCTGCGCTCCCCTTGTGTTTTTTGTCTCTATCACCGTAATACTGTATACAAATAAGATAAAGATACCCGTAACTGCACTTGATGCAGAGTGATTTCCCTTCTTACTGTAATTCAGATTAACATGTTCTCCAAAATTCTAGCGAACAGATTAAATGAAATACTCCCTGTGGACGGACATTCACAGAGGTACACAATTAGGAGGCTTTATAATGTGAAATTATAATAGGCTTTATTGTGCCTGTTCCTTTTCATCAGGAAAATTATCCAAACACAGGGGGGATGAACAAAGCTTCCATTCACTTGGGAGTATTTCTAGTGAAACACTATGCAATAATTCACATCTCCCTTAGTCAAGCAGTTCTCGCAGCCCCAAAACATATAACATGAAATAAGCAGATATAAGCAGTCTCTTAAGAATAAAAGTCTTATCTGTTTCTTGGAGGGAAAATCTCACTTCCTGGTTCAGCTTCAGGTGTAGTAGTTTTCCCTGTGTCTTGAATTCAGCTCTGCTGTGCAGAGCTGAAGACCGGTCCTCTCCAAAGGTCAGCTCTCAGTCAGAGCTAGGGAGGAGTTACTTCCTGTCTCAAAGGCAGGCTTTTTCTACTACCTGTAATCAGGCAGGTGGTGCTAGTTAATTTGCTACCAGCAGTTAACCACCACACTGCTGGATTAGAGGCACCTTTGTGAACAGGGATAAGTCCCCTGTTACACTCCCCTTATTAATTAACATAGACCAGACTTGTCTTATTACAGGGCGACAGACCAGTGGTAATACAAGAAGTAACTACTTTAATTCACAAGTGTAATAGAAGGAATGTTTTTTGTCTCTACTTTTGTTTGCGGGGAACGAGGAAAGGTTCCCCATTAAAGGGTCTTGAGCTGCGGAGATTGGACTCCTGGAGCACATACCATTCATAAGTCTCACGAGTGGGGTCCTCTTACACGGTAATATAAATTCTGTATTTTAAATTTATATTTGTGCTTGGGTTCTATTTTTGAAACCCTGAGAGAGAGAGAGCCCTAGTATTTTCTATAATAGTATTACGGTTATGTTTGCTTCAAGCACTGTTTTAGGGAGAGAGTTAAATAGTTTACTTAAATATGGCACTAGGATTGGTTCACATTTTCTATAATATAGTTTTGTCAATCCATCTGGGCAAGCTGCTCTGTTAGCTTTAAATTGTTTGATTAATGTGATTACTTCATTCTCGGTGATAGAAAATTCCATACCTTCTTGTTTGGAAGAAGATATCTTTGACAAGGGTAATTTTTGTGTATATGAAGAGAGCTTGTCTTCCCACCAAGGGTTAGGTGATAACACAAAGATCTCCAACAATAACAATACATTTATCGCGTCAACAATATATATCACAATAAATATTTGATAGAAAAAAGTCTGAAAAGGTTTTAGAAAATCGAAAACCAAGCCACTAATTTGAGCCACCTGTGCTGGAGAAGGGATATCCTGAAAACCTGACTTGTTGGTAGCTCTTGATGACTGGAGTTGGCTACCCCTGAGCTACAGTACAGTAACCAAATGGATACACATGTTTCTTTTTCTTAACTGCAGACGTACTTCAATGGCCAAACACCTATTAATAAAAATCCATAACCGTAGCAAATATATAAATGATATATATGATATACTAAAAAAAAAGTCACAGCAAATTGACTGAATAAATGAATGAATAAGCAAATGAGTGCCTTTGAATATATAGGTGAGGAGTTAATGAAGATGGATGCTGGAGTAAATGAATTAATCAACGGTCAAGTTTTTTGTGTCAACATGCCATAACATGGACCAAAAACGCTATATCACAGTAATGCAACAGGACATATATGTCTTGAATTTATTTAAAACCAAGCAGGATACAGGGCACATCAAGCAAATCTTGTGTTGCTCATTATAAGCTAAATCTTAACAAGATGCTAAACTAAGTTTTCTAATTCTTTAACAATTTCATGTGTTCATTGACTTGAAATTACCAGTAGAACACATTCATAATACTTAGATTATAAACTCCTCGGACAGGGACTCCTTTTCCTATTGTTTCTTTTACTGTATGTCTTAAAGCACTTGTTCCCATTATGTTATATTATTATCTCACGTGTATTACTGCCATGAAGCGCTATGTACATGGTGGTGATATATAAATAAAGATATACATACATATATACATCACACTAAATGAAAGTCAATGGAAACATGTTTATCCTATTATACTAATAATCACGCCCCAAAAAGGTTCATACCCCGGGTTGTAAAAGGCTTCAACTTTTCCCATCTGTGCTTTAATCATAAAGCAACGCCCTATTCTTCAGGTATTATTACTGTCCATTAAAACAGTACAACAAGCATACATCTAAATAGAGATGATCAACTGAACAAGACTGGTAAACTGATCATTGGCAAATGGAAAGGCAAAGAGAGACGGGGAGGGCTGCAGGGACAATTTGGGCTCTTGGCACTATTTTACCCCACGGGCCCCATACATGCCAGTACGATCCTGTTACTTAGTATGCCTAAATGGTATAATTATCTTTTCACATGCAATTATTTTTCCCCAGAAGGCAGGAAATAGTTGAATTCAACTGATGTAGTCATTTATGGTCCACTGAAGTACTATAAAAGGAATTTTGTTCCAGTAACGGCATACTGCAACACTTCAATTCACAAAGGAATAATGCCAGCTATTTATTTCTGGCATTTGTTAAGTGAATGTGTATATATAAGTCACTAATTTGTAATGTTAGAAAAATATTGAGCTAATTTAGTAGGCATAAATCTTAGTGGACGATTAAACTCATAGGATTATTTAGACAAAATCTAGGCTATATTGCAAGCATGTCTGTATGTTGTATATACACTATATATGTATATAGTGGTTAAAACCTATCCCAGCTTCATATTGCAAAGCCAGTATGACCATCCTCACGCTGATAATACCCAAAAGGTTGATGCAGCCGTCTGTGGGCAGGTTTACTGGCTATTATTATTATTATGGCTGTGCTTAAAAGCTGTGTAATATGGCAGGCATAGGTGTATAGTGTATGTTAAAATTGATTAGAAGCAATTACCCAGAGTCCCTTGCTGCAGTTGAAGCATTGTATGCTTAGAGATAATGGTGAAAGCAGGGCTGCAGACCTGTCTGAGACATGAGCATGTGCTTACAAGTGATATTCTTATTGATATGTATAGAGACGAGGAGAGATATAAGGAGTTATTTATTAAACTGCAATAGTGCAGACCGTGGCATTATTGCACAGAAACTCTCGCTTAAACTCTCACTTAAGTCAATGTGAGTTTCCGTGCGATAGTTCCCTTACCAGCACTATCACAGTTTAAGGAATAACGCCCATAGAGAAAGAAGATTGTGGTCTTACCTCTAAATAACCATGTATTACTATAATACATTAGATTTGGGTCATCCTTTGCCATTTCTAAAGATAATGCAGCTAGCGCAGCGATGAACTACCAGACTTGAATGAATTAGGTGGGACAGATTCAGTGAAGCTTGCAGTGACAGCCCATAAAATATGTGATCATTTCATGAAGCTCGACCTTGGTTCACCTAAGTTTATTTTTCATTCATTTTGTAGGATTTAGGTCTGAGTGGTTGCTCCTTGAAATGTCATAACAAAATTTGAAGGGGTTGGAGGCAGGCCCTGTCTGTAATAAATCTAGGTGCAGGTATGTGGTATAAGTCATTTTAGGAAGACCAATTAGTGATGTGTGATGGTGGAATTGTATGTGTGGCTAGACACAAAAGTCATAGAGATTATTGGGTCTTTGGAGCTATGTATGAAGATAACATTTTGTTCAGGTGTATTAGATTTTAATTTCTTTGGGGCAATGACTCCTTTTCCTAATGTCTACTTTTATGTATGAAGTTAATATTCCTATTATGTTACGTGTATTACTGCTGTAAAATGCTATGTACATGGATGGCGCTATATAAATATATATACCTACAGTATGTAGCCCCTCTCTCCTTCCCTTAGACTGACTTCTCTAAGCTAAGGCAGGGGTCCAAGTTCTACTTCCCGTTATGGGCCATGCATTCTCACTAGCTGAGCACATGGCCAAAAGTCAGACAATAGGGCACGACACAGGGCTATGAATAACCAAAACATTTTTATATCAAATCCCTATAACCACATATATATTAACATAAATGAGATCCTCTGGGGTAGGATCATACACATACGGTCATAATACTTATAAGGCGCTGCGTAGTTGTGTGCCAATGTCTCTCAGTGTTCCTACGACCCCATGTTATAAGGGGCCTGCGTGTAGGTAGCGGCACAACGTTGGTGTTCTTATAATCAGTGTGAACTGTAGCAGGCCTGTCTCTTTGCAAAGACTTCGGTACCCTTGTCTGTAATGAGGATCCCCTCTCTGCTTACTGTAACGCTTGCGCTGCCCACGAGCAACACAAGACCCCGGTACTGAGGTGGGGAAGTAGCAAACCAAGCACCCACAGCAGCGGATGGGTGCCTGGCAGGCGAATTGTCAAACGTAGCCAGGTCTGGGTTGGAGAGAGAGGGTTAGTCAATACTTGCCAGGTCTTGGAGTATAGAGTTCAGAATAGTCAAAGTCCATTACCTGTGGTCTGGGGTTGGAGAGATCAGAATCGTTGAAGTCCGTATAGCCGTGGTCTGGGGTTGGAGAGGTCAGAATAGTAAAAGTCCATATAGCCATGGTTTGGGTTGGAGAGATCAGCAGAGTCAAGGGTAAGCCAGGGTCAAAAGCCAGAGAGAATCCCAAAGACAAGCCGGGTTGGTACACAAAGGGTTAACTGCAAGAAAACACAGGACAAGGAGCAGGGCACAATGGACATAGAAGCTCAAGGCTACAAGAGGTTATGCTCAGCAAAGCAGGAAGGGAACTGCAGGGTATTATAGCACACAGGAACCAGTAGCAAGGGAGGCGGAGCGGAGGCGTAGGATTGGCTACAGGAGACAAGTGGGCTGTAAGTACTTGCCATGCAGCTGGGGAGCGGTGCACGATGTCACGTGTGTGCGCCGCATGCGAGAGGAGCACGGCGCGTCCGAGGAGGCGAAGCTAAGCTCCATGACACTCTAGAAGTGCTGCACGTTCGCGCGCTCTCTGTAAGCAGAGGGGGTGTGCATGCACACGCTGGTGCCTGAGTGGAGGTCTTTGAGATGACAGGTAAGGAGGGAATGATGAAGTATATTTAATATACGAAAAACGCGTCGCGAGTGAACTGTGCAACTAGCTTCCCTATTCCATCTTTGGGGGCCAGTTTACACCGTTGTGTATCCTTCCTGTCACGATTTTCCATCGTAACCGGCATTCACAGATGCCTACCGGGGGCTTTCCTTCCACACATGTGCATTAGCTTTGGATACCACGCCACTACCTGCATACATGCAGAGGCGATTCCTGCAGCAAGTGCCATAGAGTGAGTCCTAGTGCGCGAGATCTCCACATAAACGGAACTGAAATTGCCCCCCTGTCTGACTGATGATGATGCCGATCTATTGAACATTTCGCTGACCTGGATACTCATTTATTCTTACTTACATAAAGTTATTTTATTGCCTTATTGTTTATTACATTTACAATTTTTCCTTACCTTGGTGCGCTCCTGTGCTTCTTTTCTTGGTCATTTTGTTCGCCGGCGGGGTCTTCCACCGAAGTTCGTTTTTTGGAGTGAGGGGATACACTTCAAGCCATAGGAGCAGCAAGAGGAGGGAGAAGAATTCATATCTGCAACACTAGGAAGCAAGAGTGCGGACTGAACTTTCTTTGACTAAGGAGGGAACACTTCGCAAAGGACGTGTTCCCCGATTCCTTACAGTAACCCATCCCCCCTTTAGAATCGGCCTCAGGACGATTCCCATAAGGCTTGTGTGGAAACCTGGTGTGGAATCGCTTTAACAAGCCGGGAGCATGGATCTGACGAAGAGGTATCCATGAGCGTTCTTCTGGTCTGTGACAGGGTAAATAAAAGCCACCAGCTATATGCCTGGAAAACCTATGTCTAGTCTGCAGTGTAGCACTGACTAGGTTAAATTCAGCTGGGGACCTCAGGACAATTAGTTGGATCCAAGCTGCCTAATCAAGGTGTGTTAAAACCCCAGGCTGTAGACACATGGGGATGGCTGTTGAGGAGGGAGGAGTAAGCTACTGAAGAGATTACTGATACAAGGTCTGTTAGCAAAGTAGATGAATTATGAACTGTCTGTCCCCTGCATAGAAAAGGGTAGCTGCATTATTTTTTAGACTGTCTGCTAAAGAGAAACTGTTTTGTTTGGTCTGCTGAAGAAAAAGCCATTTTCTTTTGTTTGCTGATGAAAAGCCATTATTTTCTCTTGTTTGCTGATGAAAAGCTATTTTTGTTTTTGTGTGCTATATATCTTTTAAGGCTAAATAAATAAGCCTTGTCAAGAAACCCGCGTGTGTAGTTGCATGTACCCTGCAACATGGTCCATAGCCTTTTTACTGAACGAGGAATTGGACACCACCTCTGGAATCGATTATGGATTGAATTTTGAATTCTTCTGGACCCGGTACGATGACAGGTAGAGGTTTAGGTGAGATGTCAGGAAATTGAGAATTTTGAACAACAGATTTTTACAACGAGATGTGAAAGACCGCTGGGATTCTCATAGATGGAGACAGTAGTAAGCGGTACGCCACAGGATTGACTTGTTTGAGAATGGTGAATGGGCCCAACAACCTTGGAGCTAGTTTCAATGTAGTTGTCTTCAATCTTATGTTCTTAGAAGAAAGCCACACTTTGTCTCCTGGCCTAAACTTGGGTGCATCACGGCGATGGCTATCCGCCGGTGTCTTTTGTTGGAGTACTGCCTCCTGCAGAGTCTTCTTAATCCTCTTCCAAGGATTTTGGAGCGAGTTCACCCTGGAACCCGCTGCTGGAACTCCGGAAGGATTGGAAGAGATGGGAAGACGTGCTGGATGAAGTCCGTAATTTATAAAAAAAAAACGGTGATTCCTGATTAGAATAATTTCTGAGTGAATTATGAGCAAATTCGGTCCATGGGAGTAATTCCACCCAGTTACCCTGTGCATCAGAAATAAAGCATCACAGGTATTGCTCCAGTGACTGGTTTGTTCTTTCGGTCTGTCCGTTGGTTTGGGGATGATACCCAGAAGAAAAAAAGAAGAGAGATCTCCAACCTTTGAGCGAAGGCACACCAAAATTTCAAGACAAATTGTGACCCCTGCTCGGACACTATAGAGAGTGGAACTCCATAAATACGAAATATTTCTTTGATATAAATATCTGCCAAGGTGGCAGAGTTAGGAAGACCCTTGAGAGAACTTAAATGGGCATGCTTGGAAAACATATAAACAATAACGAGAATAGTATTCATCCCACGAGAAACAGGAAGCTCAACAATAAAGTCCATTGAGAGGTGGGTTCATAGTCGGTCCGGAATGGGTAAGGGATGAAGCAGACCAGAGGGCTTGTTGCGGGCGGACTTATTTCAAGCACAGATGGAACAGGGGTTGATGAATTACTTGATATCCTTAAACATATTAGGATATTAGGCTGTTTTTGGGGAGTGTGCAGTGGGTTAATCTATTTTTAAAGTGTGCTGTAATTTGAAGCCTGTAACTTTTTTCCGCTTTCTCCTGCCTGAGGCAGAGTTGGTGTGGTTGGTTAATTGGCTGGTCTAACACACCTGCAGTGGGTGGGGTTAGTTAATTGATAACCTAACACCTGGTGGGTGTCCCTGTAGAGGGAGAAAGGGGGTGGCCCGGGATTAAAGGGGTTGTACCCCATTTGGCCATCCCCTGACCTCACCAGGGAGACAAGGGGTTAACTGGGCTGAGGTCCAGAAATGTGATTTAACCCTTGTATGACATGAAAATGTGTATTCCCCTGTTCCTATGTTTTATTGTAATATCTGGTTTAATCAGTGTCTGCATCACACACACTAGAATCCATCCGGGAGTACAAGGGTTAATAGTTCTTTAATGATTATAGCCCTTTGTGTAATTTTCCCGCCTTTTCCGGCACCAGTTTGCAGGGTCCCATAGGCCGCCATTGGGGCTCCATGTGTTTCAATGGCGAATCTTGCTGTTTGGGTCATGTTTCCTGTGAAGACCAGCAGATGGCGTTCGAGAGGAGGAGCGGCGGTTTCCCATTGTAAGTCAATGGGCCCATTGACTTCAATGGAGATCCCTCGAAGGAGCTTTCCAGGAACGAGTTGGCTGCCGTCCAAACCGCAAAACCACAAAGCGGATACTTTCTCTAAAAAAGAGCTTTGATCATTTATTAGCCAAGTTCAACGACAAGTGGCGTGGGAATAAACAGTTCTAGAGCACCTAGAAATAAAATTCTTTTTGCTCCTAGTTCCTAGGCCTCCTCCCACTCGACCACCACCGGGTCCCCGAATCCTGGACCCCCGATAAGGGTCGAACCGAGAAGGGCGGGTCGCGCCATAGGTTCCAATGGCGGCGGCAGAAACAGCTCAAGAAAATGGCTGTGTGAAAAGCTGAAATTTAGGAATCCATAGCTCCGGTTCCGGAGGGTCCAGAGGGCCAGGGTTTGGGGTACCTGTAGTCACTGCTCCGGCATCGCTGCAGAACCATCCTTGACCCTCTTGGACCAACCCGACGGAGTATGGACCCCCTTGAAAGTTCGGGACTTTTCCCATAGACGCCAATGGCGGCCAATCTCCATTGACCGGCTATGGCAGAAAATACCCATTGACTTCAACGGCGGCGCGGCCCCGTTGAAAGTCTATGGCGGCAGATTCCCATAGCCGCCAACGCGGCGGTTTGCCATTGAAAGTCTACGGCGGCGAAGCCCTTTGTTTTCAATAGGGATTTAGTGAAAAACCATGATTTCATTTACAGCAGAGTTTTTTGTATTAAAATAGGAAACGCTTTAAGGTGTATTTGTGTAACTCCGGTTCCGAAGGTCGTAGCAAGTTGCAAATTGGACCCTAGGGTTTCCCAGTTCCGGCATTGAGAACTGGGAAGTTTGGACCCGCTGGACCCACCGGATATTTTAATATGTTTGCATTTTATCTTTAATACTGTGTCCCAAAGCAGGGATAAAACCCAGAGGAAATTCCTTTGCATACCAGGGTAGCATATGGCCATAGAGGCGACACAATGTCTAGGACTTAAGTATTGTTCAAAGGATTTTGTCACCCTCACTGTTTACCTGAGGGTGGAGACGGCTCAAACCAGAGCAGTCTTTAAGTGTCCCATTTCACACCTCACAACAAAGAATATCCTGCCAGGAATTCTGTTTGGTAGACTAGCTGGCATTCCTGATGCAGATGATGGGCTACACAAATGAGACCCCAGAGTTCTAATGCGCATTTACCAACTAGCTGGGGGGCATGTATCAAAATGTGTTCCCACGTTAAAGAGTGGCTAGAGGTAATTGAAGACCAATCACCTGTACTCAATGTTAAGGATAGGGTTACAAAAGGTTTATAAACTGTTGTCCACCCTTTATACTTTGTCTTATGAAATCATCTTGATTGTACCTGATTGCGAGAGAATTGCTATGCAACATACTTCTCATCCCCCATCCCCAAAGTAAGTGTACTTCTTGTCTGTTACTGTATTATTTTGTGTGTTCACCTATCCAAAGGAATAAATATACTTTATTATATCTAAGCCTCGTTCAGTTCAAACCCAGTATTTGGTGTAAATTACAACCTGTCATAAGCTATCGTCACTGTCCCTATTTAAACAGAGACTTCTAACGAATCCTTAGCTTGCATGTACTGACTGATCTGTGTGGTTGATTTGAAGTGCTGGTTGGTTAAAGTGTGTGCAGTTAGAACCATAAGGAAAGGGAAGTACTGGGTATACTAGCAGGGGTGGCTGTTTGGGGGAGTGTGCAGTGGGTTAATCTATTTTTAAAGTGTGCTGTAATTTGAAGCCTGTAACTTTTTTTCCCCTTTCTCCTGCCTGAGGCAGAGTGGGTGTGGTTGGTTAATTGGCTGGCGTAACACACCTGCAGTGGGTGGGGTTAGTTAATTGATAACCTAACACACCTGGTGCGTGTCCCTATTAAAACAGAGGCTTCTAACGAATCCTGAGTTTGCGTGTACTGACTGATCTGTGTGGTTGATTTGAAGTGCTGGTTGGTTAAAGTGTGTGTAGTTAGAACCAGAAGCAGTTTGAACAAGGAAGCGGGAAAACAAGGTATAGTTTATTGAAGTACAGTTTACTGTTAGTTCTTCTAAACTTCATAGTTGCTAGAATGAGCAGGATTGAAAATGCCACTCAATGCACATCTTGCCACATGTATGTGCACTTGGAGCAGCTGTTCCAAGGAGCATACCGCAGTGAAAAGTGTGAGCGGGTGGTCTCTTAGAGTCAGAGATTGCTGATCTGAAGAGGCAACTTGAAATATTGAGGGACATTGGCAATCTTGAAAGGGGTTTAGAGCTCACTGAGCAGGCCCTTGCTTCGACTAGTGGTGCAGATGGTGGCGCTGTTAGTGAGGAGCAGGTAGGTAGATTGGTTGCCGTTAGTGGGGAGCAGGTAGGTAACTGGGTGACAGTTAGAAGGGGAAGCAGGGGCAATAGGGAGAGGCCGGTCATTTCTGAGCTGACACATCCCAATAGATTTGCCATGTTGAGTGAAGATATTGGGAATGTTGGGGCAGAAATGGCAAGGCTGGGGGAGACTAATTCCTCTAGCAGCCAGGGGAATAGTTCCTCCAGCTAAGTGGGGACTCGGGATGCTCAGATACAAAGAAAGATTGTGGTGGTAGGGGACTCCATTATTAGGAAGGTAGATAGGGCAATCTGTTGCCAGGACCGCATCAACCGAATAGTTTGTTGTCTCCCGGGTGCTCGGGTTCGACACATTGAGGATCGGGTAGACAGATTGTTGGGGGGGGCTGGGATTGACCCGGCGGTCTTGGTACACGTTGGCACCAATGACAAAGTTAGAGAAAGATGGAGGGTCCTAAAAAATTATTACAGGGATCTAGGCCAAAAGCTTAAGGCAAGGACCTCCAAGGTAGTATTTTCTGAAATACTACCAGTGCCATGCGCTACCGCAGGGAGACAGTCAGAGATCAGGGAGGTTAATGCATGGCTAAGAAAGTGGTGCAGGAAGGAGGGGTTTGGGTTTTTAGAGCACTGGGACTCCTTTTCTGAGAGGTGCCATCTATATTCTAGGAACGGATTGCACCTCAATGAAGAGGGATCTTCTGTGCTAGGGGGGAGAATGCTAAAAAGGTTGGAGGAGATTTTAAACTAGGATGGAGGGGGGAGAGGAATGAAACAGATAATGAACTAAATGGAATAGATGAGGATACAAGGTGGTATGGAGGTAGAATGGGGGCAAGTGCAAGTTTGACAAGCAGTGAAACACCCATTGTAAATACAGATAATACTAGAAAACTTCTAAAGACTAAACCAAGTGGGCGCAGACAGGAAGGAGCAGATAAGATAATAGTACAGGCTGAAAAAAAACTGAAATGCATGCTTGCTAATGCAAGAAGCCTGGCAGATAAAATGGGGGAGCTTGAATTAATAGCTGCAAGGGAGCAGTATGATATCATAGGCATTACTGAAACATGGTTGGATGAAACTCATGACTGGACAGTTAATTTAGAGGGTTATTCTCTTTTTCGGAAGGATCGAACAAATAGAAGGGGAGGTGGAGTATGTTTATATGTTAAACCGGATCTAAAACCTATTATAAGGGATGATGTCTATGAAGGGAATGATGAAAATATAGAGACTTTGTGGATAGAAATTAGCAGTGGAGGTAAAAGTATAAAGAAAATGTTTGTGGGAATATGCTATAAACCACCAAATATCTGTGAGATTGAGGAAGCTAAAATACTTTTGCAAATGGAGAAGGCATCAAAACTGGGTCATGTTTGCATAATGGGGGATTTTAATTATCCAGACATAGACTGGGGCAATGAGATTAGCGTTTCAACAAAAGGATACAGGTTTTTGGGAGTGCTTAAAGACAATTATATGATTCAAATTATTGAGGAACCAACCAGGAGAGGGGCATTTCTGGATTTGGTCATTTCAAACAATGTAGAAGTAATAACAAATATTCAAATCCTGGAACATTTGGGTAACAGTGATCATAACATGGTCTCATTTGAAAAATATTATCAAAAAACAGATTACTTGGGTTCAACAAAGACTTTAAAGTTTAGAAAGGCAGATTTTAATAAACTGAGGTCTAATCTAGTAGTAATACAATGGGATGATGTTTTTGCAGGGAAAAATGTAGAAGATAAATGGGCAGTCTTTAAAACATTGTTAGAAAATCACACTTATCAGTGTATAGCCTTGGGTGATAAGTATAAAAGAAATAAGTCAAAACCAATGTGGCTAAATAAACAGGTAGGGGAGGAAATGGACAAGAAGAGGAAGGCGTTTAGATTCTTTAAGTCAGAAGGGACAGAGACATCGTATCAGAATTATAAGGAATGTAACAAAAATTGCAAAAGGGCAATCAAATTAGCAAAAATGGATAATGAAAAAAGGATTGCAATAGAAAGTAAGGTCAACCCAAAAAAGTTCTTTAAGTACCTTAATAACAAAAAAATGAGAAAAGAAAATATAGGACCCTTTCAGTGTGAGATGGGTAGGCAGATTATTGGAGATAAGGAAAAAGCAGAGGTATTAAACAAATTCTTTGCTTCTGTGTTTACCAGGGAAGAATCAAGTTCAATAGTAGTGCCACAGGAGGAAGCTACAACCTCCATATTAATGAACAAGTGGTTAACTGAGGAAGAAGTTCATAAACAACTTGAAAAAATTAAAGTAAATAAGGCACCTGGCCCCGACGGCATACATCCAAGAGTTTTCAAGGAGTTAAGCTCAGTAGTAGCAAAACCATTATATTTAATATTCAAGGACTCCATTTCCACAGGCTCAGAACCACAAGATTGGCGTAAAGCAGATGTGGTGCCTATATTTAAAAGGGAGTTAGATCACAACTGGGAAATTACAGACCTGTAAGCCTGACTTCAATAGTAGGGGAACTACTTGAAGGTTTAATATGGGATAATATTCAGGAATACCTAATGGAAAACAAAATTATTAGTAATAGTCAGCATGGATTTATGATGGATAGATCTTGCCAAACTAACCTTATTTGTTTCTTTGAGGAGGTAAGTAGAAATTTAGACCAGGGTAATGCCGTTGATGTGGTCTACTTAGATTTTGCAAAGGCTTTTGATATGATTTCACACAAGAGGTTGGTGTACAAAATAAAGAAAATTGGACTCAGTAATAATTTATTCACCTGGATTGAAAACTGGTTAATGGACAGACAACAGAGGGTTGTCATAAATGGAACTTTTTCAGGTTGGGCTAAAGTCGTGAGTGGAGTACCTCAGGGATCAGTACTGGGACCCCTGCTTCATAACTTTATTAATGACCTTGAGGTTGGGATCGAGAGCAAAGTCTCCATCTTTGCTGATGATACTAAATTGTGTAAGGTAATAGAATCAGAGCAGGATGTAATTTCTCTCCAGAAGGACTTGGAGAGACTGGAAACGTGGGCAGGAAAATGGCAGATGAGGTTTAATACAGATAAATGTAAGGTTATGCATTTGGGATGGAAGAATTAAAAGGCGACTTTCAAATTAAATGGAGATATGTTGGGGGAATCCTTGATGGAGAAGGATTTAGGAGTGCTAGTAGACAGCAGGCTTAGCAATAGTGCCCAATGTCATGCAGTAGCTGCAAAGGCAAACAAGATCTTATCTTGCATCAAACGGGCAATGGATGGAAGGGAAGTAAACATAATTATGCCCCTTTACAAAGCATTAGTAAGACCACACCTTGAATATGGAGTACAATTTTGGGCACCATCCTAAGAAAAAACATTATGGAACTAGAGAGAGTGCAGAGAAGAGCCACCAAATTAATAAAGAGGATGGACATTCTAACTTATGAGGAGAGGCTAGCTAAATTAGATATATTTACATTAGAAAAGAGGCATCTAAGAGGGGATATGATAACTCTATACTGTACAAATATATTCGGGGACAGTACAAGGAGCTTTCAAAAGGACTTTTCATCCCATGGGCAGTACATAGGGCTCGGGGCCATCCCTTAAGGTTGGAGGAAAGGAAATTTCACCAGCAACAAAGGAAAGGGTTCTTTACAGTAAGGGCAGTTAAAATGTGGAATTCATTACCCATGGAGACTGTGATGGCAGATACAACAGATTTTGTTCAAAAAAAAGTTGGACAACATTTTAGATGGGAAAGGTATACAGGGATATACCAAATAAGTATACATGATAAGGATGTTGATCCAGGGATTAATCCGATTGCCAATTCTTGGAGTCAGGAAGGAATTTATTTTTCCCCTTAATGGGGTTTTTTGTTTGCCTTCCTCTGAATCAATAAGTAAGTATAGATATAGGATAAAGTATCTGTTGTATAAATTTAGCATAGGTTTAACTTGATGGACCCACATCTTTTTTCAACATCATCTACTAAAAAAAAAAAAGGTGCGTCTGATCAAATCGGAAGTCCTCTTTGTACCCGGGCGACTGGCAGACCTAGAGGAATGACCCCACTGAAGGATCTTCTGGTGAAATTGAGGTGCAGCATACCCTCCGGCACTTCCATACCCTCAGGAATGCGTATCTGCGTCTCCAAGATCTTGTCCAGTACATCAAAAGATTTATCTGAAAATCTACATATTTGGCGGGAAGAATGTTCTCAGAAAAGTCTTCGGATTTGTCTACGCTGATGAATTGACAGGATAAGGCGTCAGCCTTAAGATTCTTAGCACCAGGAATGTAGGAAATTATATAGTTGAATCTGGAAAAAAAAAATGCCCAGCAAGTCTGACGGGAGCAGAGGCGACGGGCACCTTCAATATATAATAAATGTTTATGGCCGTAAGAATTGAAATAGGGTTTTCAGTACTCTACAGGAGGTGTCTCCACTCTTGCAGAGCATGTTTGATGGCCAAGAGTTCTCTGTTGCCAACATCGTAGTTTTGTTCTGCAGAGGAGAATTTTTTTGAGAAGAATCCGCAAAGGTGTAGCTTATTCTGAGGGGACTGTCTCTGTGAGAGTTCGGCTCCTGCTCCAATATCCGAGGCATCTACTTCCAACGTGAAACGAAGTTTAGGGTCTGCATGGCATAAGATAGGAGCAGGGACAAACGCTTTCTTAAGGGTTTCAAAGACCTGGCATGCCTCAGGAGACCAGGAGGACGTGTCCACATCTTTCTTCGTCAGGGCGGTGATGGGAGTCACTGTGGCCGAAAAATTACGGATAAATTTACAATAATAATTGGCGAAGCCAAGAAACCGCTGAATCGCCTTAAGAGAAGTGGGTTGGGGCCAATCTACCACTGCTTTAAGCTTATCAGGATCCATCGAGAAACCCTTATCAGAGATAATGTATTGCAAGAAAGAAGTGGATGTTTGGTGGAAAATACATTTCCCCATCTTGGCATAGAGATGATTTTCACGCAGATGGGAGAGATCTAACTTAGTGTGTTGGATATGCTCGGATATAGATCTAGAAAAAATAAGAATATCGTCTAGATAGACAATTACAAAAATGTTGAGGACATCTCGAAAAATTTCATTCAGGAATTCTTGAAAGACAACTGGGGCATTACAGAGCCCGAAATGCATGACCAAATATTCGTAATGGCTGTCTCTCGTATTGAAGGCCATCTTTCATTCATCCCGTTATCGAATGCATACCAGATTGTAGGCCCCACAATGATCGAGTTTAGAAAAAATGGGAGAACCTTGTAGACGATCAAACAATTCCGAGATAAGTGGCAAAGGGTAACGATTCTTCAGGGTTATTTTGTTAAGGCCCCTATAGTCTATGCATGGACGGAGTGAACCACCTTTCTTCTTAACAGAAAAGAAGCCAGCCACGGCTGGGGAGGAAGAAGCTCTAATGAACCCTCTCTTTAAGTTCTCCTAAGAGAGAGAGAGAATGAGAGAGAGAATGAGAGAGAGAGAGAGAGAGAGAGAGAGAGAGAGAGAGAGAGAGAGAGAGAGAGAGAGAGAGAGGCTTCAGGGGAGGAAGCAGACAAAATAGCATGTCTAATAATTCTGGATTGTGATTGGTTAAGGGAAACCGTGGCCAGATTTTGCGTAAGGGGATCAATCTGGTTATCCATGTATTGGAAATGCACAGAAATCGAAGACAGGGCTTGGCCCACCTCAGGGGGTCCATGTTCATTGGTCTGAGCATACTGTAACGCTTGCGCTGCGCATGAGCATGACAGGACCCTGGTACTAAGGTGGGGAAGTAGAAAACCATGCACCCACAGCAGCGGAAGCGTGCCTGGAAGGCAGATTGCCAAATGTAGCTGGGTCTGGGTTGGAGATAGAGGGTCAGTCGATACTTGCCGAGGTCTTGGAGTATAGTTCAGAATAGTCAAAGTCCATTAGCCGTGGTCTGGGGTTGGAGAGGTCAGAATAGTAGATGTCCATATAGCTGTGGTAAGGGTTGGAGAGATCAGCAGAGACAAGGGTAAGCTGAGGTCAAAAGTCAGAGAGAATTCCAAAGACAAGCCGTGTCGGTACACGAAGGGTTAACTGCAAGAAAACACAGGACAAGGAGCAGGGCACAATGGATGTAGTAGCTCAAGACTACAAGAGGTTATGCTCAGCAAAGCAGAAAGGGAAATGCAGGATATTATAGCACACAGGAACCAGTAGCAAAGGAGTAGAGGCATGGCCTCCGCGGAGGCAAGGATTGGCTGGAGGAGTGTAAGGAATCCGCTCCTGGGTTTGGCTGGAACCCATTCCTTACAGAGCTTTGCAGTTTCTAGACAGACCCGCCCTATTCCTGCAATCACTGCAGCCTGCATGCCTCCTGTGCAGCCCTGCCCCTATTCGCTAGCTGTGCTACTTAGAGTCAGCATTTCCCCCCCAAGAAGTGGCTGAGCATTAACCAAGTTCCCCTTGGATGTAACTGTGTTTGCCACAAACACCTCTACCTTAGCCTTTCCTGTTTCCCGTGCTGAAGCGCTGGAGTCCCCAGCACTAGAGCTTCATTGTTCCTGTTGCCTGTCAGCATATTCCTTGTGCAGAGGCCTGCATCGGTGTTCCTGTTGCCTGAATGCAAATTCTCCTTCCAGAGGCCTGCATCTTTATTAAAACCAAAAAGGGGCGTGTAACAGGGGACTTATCCCTGTTCACAAATGTGCCTCTAATCCAGCAGTGTGGTGGTTAACTGCTGGTAGCAAATTAACTAACACCACCTGGCTGATTACAGGTGTTAGAAAAAGCCTGCCTCTGAGACAGGAAGGGAGATTCTTTAGTCCACAACTGGGCTGAACCAAGGAAGGACAGATGTCTTGAGCGGCAAGCTGACAACAAGACAAAGGGACAAGATTCTAAACCTGGAGCCTGACATTGCCTTAGCACACAAGGGTGCGGATCCAAGAGAGCAGAGAAGCTTCCCCTACAGCAGCCCAGCTAACAGATAAGACTTTTCGTATAAGACTATTATCTATGTCTATGTATATTGATAAATGTCTCTATGATTTGGGCTGGTGAATCGCTGGGCTAACCACGCAGTTAAAGAGAAGTGGATCACAAGTGTATATATACTCCAGAGTGGAGGGGTTTTTGTTTGCTGATTTACATGTTTGCTGTGTTTAAAGCAACAGGCGCAATAAAACCTTATTTTAATTTCACCTTAAAACAGTCTCCATTGCGTACCTCTGAACACGTCTCTTACATATGGTGTCAGAAGCGGGACGAGAGGTGATCCTTGAAGTTAAAGTGAATTTTTTTGTGCTTTTTCCTGCATAGTTCCTGTAAACAGACTGAGCAACAAAGCAAAGAATCACATGCAGCAGAGACCAGAATTAAAGGGATACACATCCAGGCAGGAAATCTCACATCACTGAAGAAAGCCACAAAACCACAGATGGACTTTTTCCCCCAATCCCAAGAGGAGAGAGAGAGAGATTACTGAAGCAAGTAAACCTTACTTGCCTATCACAATAATGTGTAATAGGGTTGTTGAAAAGGGGCTTTGCCTTCCAGCAGTAGTCAGGGTTCAAGATGTGAGTTAGCCCTCCAGAAGAGCTAGGCTTTGTTGTTTTCTTTAAAAAAAAAATTGCGCTGAAGCAGTGAATACAGATGGTGACTGTGACAGGGTGAATGAACGTCACCAGCCATATACCTGGCAAACCTATGTTTACGCTTGCAGTGCAGCAGTTACGAGGTTAAGTTGGGAAGGGCTGCTTAATTAGTCTGACACCAGCTGCATGATCAAGGTATTTTAAAACCCCCAGGCTGTGCACACAGAGAGGCTAGCTGGTCAGGAGACAGAACTGAAATTACTGAAGAGATTACTGCTACTGCTGCGACACACTTTATTCGAGCAAATACCCAGTATGTACCTGGCAGATACCTGGAATGCGCCGCTCCTCACCTCTGACAAGCCCCGTTGCATTTGCCTTCCCAGCCTGGGTTCATGCCTGGCTGATGGGCGGCTGATCTGTTAAATGATAATGATTAGGATTTAATAGGCTGAAATGCTTCGCGTGTCTACCAGATGGCATAAATTCATGAATTGTAATGCAGTATATATATATATACTGTGCAGTATTGCAGCCAGCGGGAATAAAATGCTTCAATCCCTGCCTGGAAAATAACTCAATGCACTCGGGCAGAAAACAGTCACAAACCTCAATACACCCGGGTATACCCGAATTCGTGGGACTAGCCGAGCTCGAATAAAGTGTGTCGCCAGTGTATAAGGTCTGTGTTGCAAAGTACATATGTGATGAACTGTCTGTGTCCTGCATGCAAAAGAGAAGCTGCCTTGTTTTCTAAGCTGAGGAGAAGCTATGTTGTTTCTTGTCTGCTAAAAAGAAGCTATTTTGTTTTGTCTGCTGAAGAGGAAGCTATTTTCTTTTTGTCTGCTGATGAGAAGCTATTTTGGTTTTGTGTGCTGTATGTTTTAAGACTCAATAAATAAGCCTTATCAAGAGAACCCACGTGTGTGGTTGCATGTACCCTGCAACATATGGTGTTAGAAGTGCTGTGATTTTGAAAGGCTCCTGCAGTAAAAGGGCCACACACACACAAGAATGAGAAAAATGGAAGAATTTTTAAAAGAGTTTCTGTGCCAGCAGGCCCAACTACAAGCAGAGAGAGATGAAAGACTATTGGAGCAGCAGGCAGCACAGGATGAGCGGATGGCCAGGTGCCGACCCAATTCCAGTGGTCTGCCAGTTCAAAACCTGCAAACAAACCCTCGGTTCTCCTGAGGAAAATGGCTCTGAATGAGGATCCAGAGGCTTTTCTACTGACATTTGAAAGGGTTGCCGAAGCTCAGGGCTGTGCTGCAGATCGCTGGGCAACTGCTTTGGCCCCGCTCCTAGGAGAAGCCCAGGAGAAGCCCAGGCCTCATATCAGGGCCTCCCAGCAGATCAGGCAATGGGCTACCGACAAGTAAAAGCCGCCATACTGGATCGCTTAGGTCTGACCCCAGAGACCTACCTGCAGCAGTTCCGGAACCTGAAGTACACCGCTAAGATAAGACCCCGGGTCCTCGCTCAGCAGATATTGGACTTGTGTACTCGCTGGATACAACCCAAGGAGCGCACTAAGGAGGCAATTCTTGAACAAGTGGTTTTGGAACAATTCCTACAGATAATACCCCCTTCCGCACACTCGTGGGTAAAACGCCATGCTGCTGAAACCCTAACTTTGGCGGTCCGATTCGTGGAGAACTTCCTTGGGGCCGAGGATCAGGCGAGTGCCCTGGACCTAATGGATCCAACTTCACCAGCAAAAGTCCTCAGGGACAGGAATTGTGCATCTTATGCATCCGTTGATACATATTTAGCATGGTCTCTAAAAGCAGATCTATCTTTACCAGCATAGTAGAGTTCCTGGAGATATCCACACCTAACCCATTCAGCATGCGGTCTAACGAGCTGGTTCTTGTGCATGGCGTGCTGTGGATATCTGGGTGGATGGGTGCTACGGAGGATGAGATGGGGGTTCCATGGAGAGAAGCGGCAGCGTCGTCGAAGGAGGATGGAGGAGGTGACCTGTGGATTTCCGTGAGAGAAGCGGCAGTGCCGTCGAAGAGGGATGGAGAAAGCGATCTGTGGATTTCCGGGCGAGAAGCGGCAGAGTCATCTAAGCGTAATGGAGAAAGTGACCCGTGGATTTCAGGGACACCAGCGGCGTCGAAGAGCAGTGGAGAAGATGGACTGTGGGTTTCCGAGAGAGCGGCGGCAGCGTCGTGGACGAGTAGTGGAGAAGATAGGCTGTAGATTTCCGGGAGAGCGGTGGCAGAGTCGTCGAAGCGTAATCAAGGAAGTGGCCTGCGGGTTTGATGGGTTGGCTGCCATTTGTTTTGCCTTGAGTGTGCATCACCGAATTTCTTCTTGACATAATAAGGCTTACATGTATTATAACCCTTGTTCTTTGGGGCCAGCAGAAGGTTTTCTTTATTAGCCTTAGCCTGTCGCTTTGGCCTTGGCTTGGAAATGGATCCCGCCTTTCGCTTTTTCGGCACGACAGGCGCGGCAGAAGAGTGTAGTTTCTTGCGTCCGTAGAATCGGGGTTGATCCATGGAAGCAGATGGCACAATGCAGTATCTGGACAAGGGCAAGTTCAGATACAGATCATCGAGTGGGAGGCTATGCAAAGTGTGTAACCTTTTATGCATGGCGACGAGGTACAGGTGTTAAAAGTGGGCGTAATCTAATGTGAGTCATTAACATATAAATACACCATCCATTTTGTGGATTCACTGCACACTGAATACACATCGACTAAACATCGAATATACATTCTTGTGTTTGTATTTCTTTCTACTTGCAGAAATGCCTGTTAAAAAGATTTCAAAGGATCTCAGCATGAGAATTAAGGAGATGTACACAAGCGGACAACAAATTGCAGATATCTAACACTGGTTAGCTGCTTCTGGCCTCGTTGTGCCATCAACCACCGTGTGCTATCATGCACACGGAAAAAGCAAACAACGCACGAGGACACCAACGGTAACAGACGCGTAAGTATATTTATATAACTATATAATACAGTATATCTATTATTGTTTATATTGCTGCATATTAATAGAACTATATATTGTGTAGATCTATCTAATTTTATAGTTATTTCTGTATATTTATATAACTACAGTATATAATACAGTATATCTATTATTGTTTATATTGCTGCATAATAATAGAACTATATATTGTGGAGATCTATCTAATTTTATAGTTATTTCGGTATATTTATATAACTACAGTATATAAAACAGTATATCTATTATTGTTTATATTGCTGCATATTAATAGAACTATATATTGTGTAGATCTATCTAATTTTATAGTTATTTCGGTATATTTATATAACTACAGTATATAATACAGTATATCTATTATTGTTCATATTGCTGCATATTAATAGAACTATATATTGTGTAGATCTATCTAATTTTATAGTTATTTCTGTATATTTATATAACTACAGTATATAATACAGTATATCTATTATTGTTTATATTGCTGCATATTAATAGAACTATATATTGTGTAGATCTATCTAATTTTATAGTTATTTCTGTATATTTATATAACTACAGTATATAATACAGTATATCTATTATTGTTTATATTGCTGTATAATAATAGAACTATATATTGTGGAGATCTATCTAATTTTATAGTTATTTCGGTATATTTATATAACTACAGTATATAAAACAGTATATCTATTATTGTTTATATTGCTGCATATTAATAGAACTATATATTGTGGAGATCTATCTAATTTTATACAATTTTTACTGTGCTGTACTTGTGGAAAATTAGGCACGCAGGCGCAGAGCGGTGATGCTCGGCTAGGGACGGACGATTAAAAACACAATGACAAGCTTTAGAAACGGAATGGCTCTGGGGAGGTTTGGATAAGAAGTTCAAATCCTTGAGCGAACCTTGTGTGTGTGCGTGGGGGAGGGGGGTACAGTTACATGAAAGATTAGCTGTACTGTAGTTCAAAGAAATGACATATTTTCAAAAGGCAGGACATCATAATAATTTCATCCCTACACCCCCAAATACAACACATTACTATTGCTGTGATGCCGCCTTTACTTTTTATATTTACTCTAACCTCACTTCTTTTCAAATTATGCACTTCCTTCCACCAGCCTCATCATGTCTCTAACTCTATTCATATTTCGCCATCTCTCCTTACTTCACCACTTCTCAGTTCACATGAACTCCTCTCTTACCTGCGCCCTCTGTCACCACACAGCTATACCTCCTGCACTAAAACACACCCCTACAAATCATCCTCACACATTCTCTTTCTTTCCATGCTTCTCCTCCTTGCTTCTGGGGATATCTCTCCCAATCCTGGTCCCTGCCTTATTTCTACTTGCTCTCGTCCTCGCCTTCCACATGCAACTTCTACTCCTTCTGGTGTTAACCCCTCCAACCTCATAACCATCCCCTGCCACCCTCCTTCCTCTCTCCCTTTCTACTGTGCCCTCTGGAATGCTCGCTCCCTTTCTAACAAGTTCCTCTCTGTGCATGACTTCTTTCTCTCTCACTCCCTGCTCCTATTTGCCATAACTGAGACCTGGCTCACTCAGACTGACTCTGCTCTGGAAGCTGCCCTCTCCTATGGTGGCCTTTCCTTCTCCCACACTCCGCGCCATGGTGGCAGGGGTGGAGGCATGGGGCTCCTGCTCTCCTCTCTCTGCTGCTATAACAGTTTCTACTCCCCCCTCTCTTGCTTTTCCCTCCTTTGAGGTTCACACAGTCCAGCTCTTCTCTCCTCTCCCGGTCCATGTGGCGGTCATCTATCGCCCACCTTCCTCTACTCATCCCCCTTCTGCCTTTCTCTCTCACTTTGAATCCTGGCTCTCTTTCTTTCTCTCCTCAGACTCCCCTGTTCTTCTCCTTCGGGACTTCAATTGCCACATTGATGACCCCTCTCTCCCTTGGGCTTCCTGCTTTCTTTCTCTAACCTCTTCTTTTGGCCTTCAACAGTGGACTGAAGCCAGCACCCACAAGTATGGACACTACCTAGACCTGGTTTTCACTAAAAACTTCTCTTTCTCCGACTTCTCCATTTCCCCTTTTCCTCTCTCTGACCATCACCTCATCTCATTTTCTCTCTCTCGCTTCTCTCCATCTCCATCTCCATCTCGCCCTCATTTTTGCAGAAACCTGCGCTCTATTAACCTACCAGCTCTTGATTCCACTTTACGCTCCTCCCTCTCCTCTCTCAGTTCTGCTTCAGACCTTGACAACCTGGTCAGGAACTACAACTCTGCCTTATCTTCCTCTCTTGATCTTCATGCTCCGCTTTCTCTCTGCCGTCCTCGCCCTTCTAACCCCAGACCCTGGCTAAACACATGCATGCTGCATTCCTCCACTCGTTCCTCTGAACGCCCTGGAGGAAATCTCATACTCTCGCAGACTTCCTTCACTACAAATTTATGCTATCCTGTTTCAACTCTGCCCTCTCTCAAGCTAAACAAATCTACTTTTCATCACTAATCAACACACACAAGTCTAACCCACGCCGTCTCTTTTCTGTCTTTGACTCTCTACTCAGACCACCCTCAGCTGCCTCCTCTTCTTCCTCCATCTCACCTCAGGACTTTGCTGACTTTTTTAAGGAAAAGGTGGAGTCCATACGGCAGAACGTCCCATCTGTTGCCTCCTCCCATCCCACAATGCTTCCCAACTCTCCCCCTGCCTTTCTTGACTCTTTTTCCGCTATCTCAGAGGAGGATGTGTCACTGCTGATCTCCTCTTCTCCCTCTACCACTTGCCCTCTTGATCCCATTCCCTCCCATCTCCTAAAACCTCTTGCTCCTTCTATAATCCCTATGCTCACACAGATCTTTAACTCTTCCCTCTACTCTGGTACCTTTCCATCATCCTTCAAGCATGCAACAGTCATACCATTACTCAAAAACAGCAAGCTTGACCCTACCTGTCCTTCTAACTATCGACCTGTCTCCCTCCTGCCTTTTGCCTCCAAACTCCTTGAACGTCTTGTATTCTCTCGATTGCTACACTTTCTCAACACCTATTCTGTCCTAGACCCTCTACAATCTGGCTTCCGCACTGCTCACTCTACTGAAACAGCCCTCACTAAAATAACTGACGACCTCCACGCTGCCAAAGACAGAGGTCATTACACTCTGCTCATATTACTCGACCTCTCGGCAGCATTCGACACCGTGGACCACCCTCTTCTCCTTCACATTCTCCATACTCTTGGTATTCGGAACAAAGCTTTATCCTGGATCTCCTCTTACCTCTCCTATCATACCTTCAGAGTCTCTTTTGCTAACACCTCCTCCTACTATTTTGATCTCTCTGTGGTGGTACCCCAGGGCTCTGTCCTGGGACCCCTTCTCTTTTCTCTCTACACACTCTCTCTAGGTGACCTAATCACATCTTTTGGGTTTAAATATCACCTCTATGCTGACGACACACAAATTTACCTTTCAACCCCTGACCTTACACCTGCTATACAGACCAAAGTTTCTGAATGCCTCTCTGGAATATCATCCTGGATGGCCATCCGCCGAATGAAATTTAACATTGCAAAAACAGAGCTCCTTATACTTCCTCCCAAACCTGGCCCTACTACCTCCTTCCACATTGCTATTGGAAATACGATCATTCACCCAGTAGCCCACGCACACTGCCTAGGGGTTACACTTGATTCCTCACTCTCATTCTCCTCTCATATTCAAAACGTTTCTAAAACTTGTCGCTTTTTCCTCCGCAATATCACAAAGATACGCCCTTTCGTCTGTTACTCAACTGCTAAAACTCTGACTCAGGCCCTCATTCTCTCACGTCTCGATTACTGCAACCTCCTGCTGTCCGGCCTTCCTACCTCTCACCTGTCTCCCCTACAATCTATCCTAAACGCTGCTGCCAGAATCACTCTACTCTTTCCTAAATCTGTCTCCGCATCTCCCCTCCTGAAATCCCTCTCCTGGCTTCCGATTAAATCACGTATCTCACACTCATTTCTCCTGCTCACTTTTAAAGCTTTACATTCTTCTGCCCCTCCTTACATCTCAGCCCTAATTTCTCGCTATGCACCATCCCGACTCTTGCGTTCTTCTCAAGGATGTCTTCTTTCTACCCCCTTTGTATCTAAAGCTCTCTCCCGCCTTAAACCTTTCTCACTTTCTGCCCCACACCTCTGGAATACCCTTCCCCTCAATACCCGACTAGCCCCCTCGCTATCCACCTTTAAGACCCAACTTAAGACACATCTGCTTAAAGAAGCATTTGAGTAGCACTGGATAATCATGGACACATGACACATAAAGCTTGGCCCCCTGCAGATGCACTTACTAGAATTCTCTCCTACTGTCTCAGTACGTTCTCCCTACCTACCAATTAGATTGTAAGCTCCTCGGAGCAGGGACTCCTTCCTTAATGTTACTTTTACAGTATGTCTGAAGCGCTTATTCCCATGATCTGTTATTTATATTATTTGTAATTTATATGATATGTATTACTACTGTGAAGCGCTATGTACATTTATGGCGCTATATAAATAAAGACATACAATACAATAAAGACATACAAATACATAAAAAGCACACAAATCAACCATGTGCAGTCAAACGCACAGTGTCGCAGTCAAAAGCTACAGCACAGAGGCGCATGCGCGACGGCAAGGAGTATGACAGCCTAGTCTGAGAGCTCCCTGCCTCGCTTCCCGATATATCGCGCAAAATCTACCAAATTTCACACCAAACGGCACACAAACTCATATAAAGATTAAACAATTAACCAGGATGTCGCGGAAGACCCCCAAAACGACGAAAAAACGAGGGCTACCAGAATATTTTGGCAGACCGGGGCCGCGCGGTGCAGGCTCAGAAATGGCGCCGGTTTCAAACGCCGGCTCAGAAACTGAACCCGACGGGGAGGAGGAGGAATTAACCCTGCAGGAACAACTGCCGGCAAGACAATGCGACATAACTAGACTTTGCACTGATCTTAAAGCTTTCTTTCAAGCTGAAATAAAAGAGCTGAAAAGGGAAGTGTCCGGACTGGGTGAAAGGACAGGAGTTCTGGAAACAAAGGTGGACCAATCCATAAGAGCCATCCGGAGACAGGATAAAAAATCTATTGATTTACAAGAACAAATTAATGAATTAAAGGAGCGCCAAGAAGACGCTGAAAATCGCGACAGGCGAAATAACCTCAGGATAAGAGGGGTCCCGGAGAGTGTCTTGGACTGTGAGGAATATATTATGCACTGGATGGAGACACTGCTCCCTGAAAACCCGAAAGACACCCTGGGAATGGACAGATGCCACAGGGCACTGAGGGCTAAACCTTTACAAAACGAGCAACCAAGGGACATAGTAATACGTTTACACTATTACAAAACAAAAGAAACTATACTTAATAAAATCATTCCCCTACCTGTTG
Source organism: Ascaphus truei (assembly GCF_040206685.1). Taxonomy (NCBI): domain Eukaryota; kingdom Metazoa; phylum Chordata; class Amphibia; order Anura; family Ascaphidae; genus Ascaphus; species Ascaphus truei. The sequence goes on from NC_134497.1 coordinate 50,016,220, forward strand.
TGAAACATGAAGGAGTGCGGCTCTCGGTGTTCCAGGACCTGTCCCCAATGACACTGGCCCGCCGGAGAAACCTGCTGCCCATCACCAGAACCCTGAGGGAGAAAGGAGTCAGATACCGGTGGACCTTCCCCTTCGGCTTACTAGTAGCTCGGGGAGGCAGAACCTTCACCATCAAGGTCCCGGAAGATGGACCCTCTTTCTTGGGCAAGCTGGGACTGGGAGAAAGCCCCGTAGCTGCTGACCCGGCGAGTCCAACCCCGGACCCCATCTGGTCACAGACCCCAAAGTCCCCCCGAGCGCAGAAAGATAAAACCTAAAAATGTGAGTTAAAACTAAAGTTCAGAGTTATGCAGCTGTTTGGTTGCGCTGCGAAGTTAACTACAACAGGTCCCAATGCTCACAGATGAAAAAGACATCGTTGATCTACAGAGGAGGATGTGTCACTGCTGATCTCCTCTTCTCCCTCTACCACTTGCCCTCTTGATCCCATTCCCTCCCATCTCCTAAATCCTCTTGCTCCTTCTATAATCCCTATGCTCACACAGATCTTTAACTCTTCCCTCTACTCTGGTACCTTTCCATCATCCTTCAAGCATGCAACAGTCATACCATTACTCAAAAACAGCAAGCTTGACCCTACCTGTCCTTCTAACTATCGACCTGTCTCCCTCCTGCCTTTTGCCTCCAAACTCCTTGAACGTCTTGTATTCTCTCGATTGCTACACTTTCTCAACACCTATTCTGTCCTAGACCCTCTACAATCTGGCTTCCGCACTGCTCACTCTACTGAAACAGCCCTCACTAAAATAACTGACGACCTCCACGCTGCCAAAGACAGAGGTCATTACACTCTGCTCATATTACTCGACCTCTCGGCAGCATTCGACACCGTGGACAACCCTCTTCTCCTTCACATTCTCCATACTCTTGGTATTCGGAACAAAGCTTTATCCTGGATCTCCTCTTACCTCTCCCATCATACCTTCAGTGTCTCTTTTGCTAACACCTCCTCCTACTATTTTGATCTCTCTGTGGTGGTACCCCAGGGCTCTGTCCTGGGACCCCTTCTCTTTTCTCTCTACACACTCTCTCTAGGTGACCTAATCACATCTTTTGGGTTTAAATATCACCTCTATGCTGACGACACACAAATTTACCTTTCAACCCCTGACCTTACACCTGCTATACAGACCAAAGTTTCTGAATGCCTCTCTGGAATATCATCCTGGATGGCCATCCGCCGACTGAAATTTAACATGGCAAAAACAGAGCTCCTTATACTTCCTCCCAAACCTGGCCCTACTACCTCCTTCCACATTGCTATTGGAAATACGATCATTCACCCAGTAGCCCACGCACACTGCCTAGGGGTTACACTTGATTCCTCACTCTCATTCTCCTCTCATATTCAAAACGTTTCTAAAACTTGTCGCTTTTTCCTCCGCAATATCACAAAGATACGCCCTTTCGTCTGTTACTCAACTGCTAAAACTCTGACTCAGGCCCTCATTCTCTCACGTCTCGATTACTGCAACCTCCTGCTGTCCGGCCTTCCTACCTCTCACCTGTCTCCCCTACAATCTATCCTAAACGCTGCTGCCAGAATCACTCTACTCTTTCCTAAATCTGTCTCCGCATCTCCCCTCCTGAAATCCCTCTCCTGGCTTCCGATTAAATCACGTATCTCACACTCATTTCTCCTGCTCACTTTTAAAGCTTTACATTCTTCTGCCCCTCCTTACATCTCAGCCCTAATTTCTCGCTATGCACCATCCCGACTCTTGCGTTCTTCTCAAGGATGTCTTCTTTCTACCCCCTTTGTATCTAAAGCTCTCTCCCGCCTTAAACCTTTCTCACTTTCTGCCCCACACCTCTGGAATACCCTTCCCCTCAATACCCGACTAGCCCCCTCGCTATCCACCTTTAAGACCCAACTTAAGACACATCTGCTTAAAGAAGCATTTGAGTAGCACTGGATAATCATGGACACATGACACATAAAGCTTGGCCCCCTGCAGACGCACTTACTAGAATTCTCTCCTACTGTCTCAGTACGTTCTCCCTACCTACCAATTAGATTGTAAGCTCCTCGGAGCAGGGACTCCTTCCTTAATGTTACTTTTACAGTATGTCTGAAGCGCTTATTCCCATGATCTGTTATTTATATTATTTGTAATTTATATGATATGTATTACTACTGTGAAGCGCTATGTACATTTATGGCGCTATATAAATAAAGACATACAATACAATAAAGACATACAAATACATAAAAAGCACACAAATCAACCATGTGCAGTCAAACGCACAGTGTCGCAGTCAAAAGCTACAGCACAGAGGCGCATGCGCGACGGCAAGGAGTATGACAGCCTAGTCTGAGAGCTCCCTGCCTCGCTTCCCGATATATCGCGCAAAATCTACCAAATTTCACACCAAACGGCACACAAACTCATATAAAGATTAAACAATTAACCAGGATGTCGCGGAAGACCCCCAAAACGACGAAAAAACGAGGGCTACCAGAATATTTTGGCAGACCGGGGCCGCGCGGTGCAGGCTCAGAAATGGCGCCGGTCTCAAACGCCGGCTCAGAAACTGAACCCGACGGGGAGGAGGAGGAATTAACCCTGCAGGAACAACTGCCGGCAAGACAATGCGACATAACTAGACTTTGCACTGATCTTAAAGCTTTCTTTCAAGCTGAAATAAAAGAGCTGAAAAGGGAAGTGTCCGGACTGGGTGAAAGGACAGGAGTTCTGGAAACAAAGGTGGACCAATCCATAAGAGCCATCCGGAGACAGGATAAAAAATCTATTGATTTACAAGAACAAATTAATGAATTAAAGGAGCGCCAAGAAGACGCTGAAAATCGCGACAGGCGAAATAACCTCAGGATAAGAGGGGTCCCGGAGAGTGTCTTGGACTGTGAGGAATATATTATGCACTGGATGGAGACACTGCTCCCTGAAAACCCGAAAGACACCCTGGGAATGGACAGATGCCACAGGGCACTGAGGGCTAAACCTTTACAAAACGAGCAACCGAGGGACATAGTAATACGTTTACACTATTACAAAACAAAAGAAACTATACTTAATAAAACCATTCCCCTACCTGTTGTGGAACATGAAGGAGTGCGGCTCTCGGTGTTCCAGGACCTGTCCCCAATGACACTGGCCCGCCGGAGAAACCTGCTGCCCATCACCAGAACCCTGAGGGAGAAAGGAGTCAGATACCGGTGGACCTTCCCCTTCGGCTTACTAGTAGCTCGGGGAGGCAGAACCTTCACCATCAAGGTCCCGGAAGATGGACCCTCTTTCTTGGGCAAGCTGGGACTGGGAGAAAGCCCCGTAGCTGCTGACCCGGCGAGTCCAACCCCGGACCCCATCTGGTCACAGACCCCAAAGTCCCCCCGAGCGCAGAAAGATAAAACCTAAAAATGTGAGTTAAAACTAAAGTTCAGAGTTATGCAGCTGTTTGGTTGCGCTGCGAAGTTAACTACAACAGGTCCCAATGCTCACAGATGAAAAAGACATCGTTGATCTACAGAGGAGGATGTGTCACTGCTGATCTCCTCTTCTCCCTCTACCACTTGCCCTCTTGATCCCATTCCCTCCCATCTCCTAAATCCTCTTGCTCCTTCTATAATCCCTATGCTCACACAGATCTTTAACTCTTCCCTCTACTCTGGTACCTTTCCATCATCCTTCAAGCATGCAACAGTCATACCATTACTCAAAAACAGCAAGCTTGACCCTACCTGTCCTTCTAACTATCGACCTGTCTCCCTCCTGCCTTTTGCCTCCAAACTCCTTGAACGTCTTGTATTCTCTCGATTGCTACACTTTCTCAACACCTATTCTGTCCTAGACCCTCTACAATCTGGCTTCCGCACTGCTCACTCTACTGAAACAGCCCTCACTAAAATAACTGACGACCTCCACGCTGCCAAAGACAGAGGTCATTACACTCTGCTCATATTACTCGACCTCTCGGCAGCATTCGACACCGTGGACCACCCTCTTCTCCTTCACATTCTCCATACTCTTGGTATTCGGAACAAAGCTTTATCCTGGATCTCCTCTTACCTCTCCCATCATACCTTCAGTGTCTCTTTTGCTAACACCTCCTCCTACTATTTTGATCTCTCTGTGGTGGTACCCCAGGGCTCTGTCCTGGGACCCCTTCTCTTTTCTCTCTACACACTCTCTCTAGGTGACCTAATCACATCTTTTGGGTTTAAATATCACCTCTATGCTGACGACACACAAATTTACCTTTCAACCCCTGACCTTACACCTGCTATACAGACCAAAGTTTCTGAATGCCTCTCTGGAATATCATCCTGGATGGCCATCCGCCGACTGAAATTTAACATGGCAAAAACAGAGCTCCTTATACTTCCTCCCAAACCTGGCCCTACTACCTCCTTCCACATTGCTATTGGAAATACGATCATTCACCCAGTAGCCCACGCACACTGCCTAGGGGTTACACTTGATTCCTCACTCTCATTCTCCTCTCATATTCAAAACGTTTCTAAAACTTGTCGCTTTTTCCTCCGCAATATCACAAAGATACGCCCTTTCGTCTGTTACTCAACTGCTAAAACTCTGACTCAGGCCCTCATTCTCTCACGTCTCGATTACTGCAACCTCCTGCTGTCCGGCCTTCCTACCTCTCACCTGTCTCCCCTACAATCTATCCTAAACGCTGCTGCCAGAATCACTCTACTCTTTCCTAAATCTGTCTCCGCATCTCCCCTCCTGAAATCCCTCTCCTGGCTTCCGATTAAATCACGTATCTCACACTCATTTCTCCTGCTCACTTTTAAAGCTTTACATTCTTCTGCCCCTCCTTACATCTCAGCCCTAATTTCTCGCTATGCACCATCCCGACTCTTGCGTTCTTCTCAAGGATGTCTTCTTTCTACCCCCTTTGTATCTAAAGCTCTCTCCCGCCTTAAACCTTTCTCACTTTCTGCCCCACACCTCTGGAATACCCTTCCCCTCAATACCCGACTAGCCCCCTCGCTATCCACCTTTAAGACCCAACTTAAGACACATCTGCTTAAAGAAGCATTTGAGTAGCACTGGATAATCATGGACACATGACACATAAAGCTTGGCCCCCTGCAGACGCACTTACTAGAATTCTCTCCTACTGTCTCAGTACGTTCTCCCTACCTACCAATTAGATTGTAAGCTCCTCGGAGCAGGGACTCCTTCCTTAATGTTACTTTTACAGTATGTCTGAAGCGCTTATTCCCATGATCTGTTATTTATATTATTTGTAATTTATATGATATGTATTACTACTGTGAAGCGCTATGTACATTTATGGCGCTATATAAATAAAGACATACAATACAATAAAGACATACAAATACATAAAAAGCACACAAATCAACCATGTGCAGTCAAACGCACAGTGTCGCAGTCAAAAGCTACAGCACAGAGGCGCATGCGCGACGGCAAGGAGTATGACAGCCTAGTCTGAGAGCTCCCTGCCTCGCTTCCCGATATATCGCGCAAAATCTACCAAATTTCACACCAAACGGCACACAAACTCATATAAAGATTAAACAATTAACCAGGATGTCGCGGAAGACCCCCAAAACGACGAAAAAACGAGGGCTACCAGAATATTTTGGCAGACCGGGGCCGCGCGGTGCAGGCTCAGAAATGGCGCCGGTTTCAAACGCCGGCTCAGAAACTGAACCCGACGGGGAGGAGGAGGAATTAACCCTGCAGGAACAACTGCCGGCAAGACAATGCGACATAACTAGACTTTGCACTGATCTTAAAGCTTTCTTTCAAGCTGAAATAAAAGAGCTGAAAAGGGAAGTGTCCGGACTGGGTGAAAGGACAGGAGTTCTGGAAACAAAGGTGGACCAATCCATAAGAGCCATCCGGAGACAGGATAAAAAATCTATTGATTTACAAGAACAAATTAATGAATTAAAGGAGCGCCAAGAAGACGCTGAAAATCGCGACAGGCGAAATAACCTCAGGATAAGAGGGGTCCCGGAGAGTGTCTTGGACTGTGAGGAATATATTATGCACTGGATGGAGACACTGCTCCCTGAAAACCCGAAAGACACCCTGGGAATGGACAGATGCCACAGGGCACTGAGGGCTAAACCTTTACAAAACGAGCAACCGAGGGACATAGTAATACGTTTACACTATTACAAAACAAAAGAAACTATACTTAATAAAACCATTCCCCTACCTGTTGTGGAACATGAAGGAGTGCAGCTCTCGGTGTTCCAGGACCTGTCCCCAATGACACTGGCCCGCCGGAGAAACCTGCTGCCCATCACCAGAACCCTGAGGGAGAAAGGAGTCAGATACCGGTGGACCTTCCCCTTCGGCTTACTAGTAGCTCGGGGAGGCAGAACCTTCACCATCAAGGTCCCGGAAGATGGACCCTCTTTCTTGGGCAAGCTGGGACTGGGAGAAAGCCCCGTAGCTGCTGACCCGGCGAGTCCAACCCCGGACCCCATCTGGTCACAGACCCCAAAGTCCCCCCGAGCGCAGAAAGATAAAACCTAAAAATGTGAGTTAAAACTAAAGTTCAGAGTTATGCAGCTGTTTGGTTGCGCTGCGAAGTTAACTACAACAGGTCCCAATGCTCACAGATGAAAAAGACATTGTTGATCTACAGTACGCCCTAATAGACTGTTGAAAGTGGCTAGTTAATAAGCTACGAACTCACTTACCCCCTGAGAGTCCGGATCGTGGAGATGAAGAAAAAGCAGATTTCCCCATGGCGTCCAAGATGGAGCTCGTCACAGAAGATGGCGATGCAACACGAGGCTGATGGAATCCACGGTGACACGCAGGAGCCGGATGGCAGGTTTGGGCGGGAGCCGGGAGAGCGTGCAAGCACCTCTGCATCGGGAGAAAGCTGGATCCAAAATGGCGGCGGCCCGGAAAGACGTCAGCAGGAAGGGGGCAGAACCGGCAAAACAGACGCCATCTTGGAGGAGGCAAGGAGTAACAGAAGGACCCGAGAGGTGGCCAAGACGCGCCGGAGCGGGGAAAACGAAAAGGCCCTCACCGGCATGATTTAGACAGTCCCAGCCCTCGGCGGGCAAATTTAAACAGGTTAAAGATGCGGAGGAAAGCAAAAGACGGCAACTGACAAGAGGAGAAGGTTTGGGAGGTAGCGGGGCGGAGGAGGAAGGTGGAGAGAGGGACAAGGGCATAAGAGGAATGGAAAGGAGGGGAAAAGGGGGGTCCCAGATAGTTTAAAGGAAAGGGGGGAGATGAGGAAGCAGCACAGAAGCGACGGAGACGAAGGAAGATGCAGGTAGGAACAGAAAGGGATGATAGGAGGTTAATGGATAATAGAGGGAAAGAGGAAGGTAGGATTAGGGTGGGATAAGGCAGGAGACAGAGAGAGGGAGTAAGTAGGCAGGATGAAGAATAGATAGAACGCAGGGAAGGGATTAGGATAACGAAGGAAGTAGAAGGTTCAAGTATGTAGATAGAGGGGGGAGTCATCCGAGGGGGGCACCTTAAGTAGAAGGAGATATGAATGTGATAGAACAGGAAGGGGGAGGTAGATAAGAGAGAGGTAGAGGGATAGTGGGACGTGGAAGGTACAAGCAGGTCGTACTAGGAAAGGTAGAGAGGGTGGGACCAGGAGTGATGAGAACAAAGTAAGTGACGGGGTGGATAAGGGAGCATGAGCTAAAGAAGAAAAAGGGACAAGGAGAGAGACGTGAGTAGAAGGTGGAGAGTGACAGTCGTAGGGCCCGAAGCTAGGAAGATCAAAAATAAAGAAATATCAAAAGGGGACATTATGGGGAGGGACAAATTAGTGACATATCAGGGGGTCTCTTCACGAGGACTTAGACGAAGCCTCTATAGAAGGGGCAACGAGGCGAACGGGACCTGTTGGGTTTAGCCAAAGTTTGGTAGATAGGAAGATTTAGTAGTTTAAGGGAAGCGGGGGGGGAGCAGAGGGGGGAAGCCTGCTCCGAAGTCTACATGGGCCTGGCGCTAGGGCGGGGGAGAAAAGCCCCGAGGTGCACTGGCGTGACCTTTGGGGTTAGATGGTCAGGGAGGGGTGTTAAACATCACGCCCCAAGACTGGACATCCGGCACAAGAACCAAAAACCCAGAGGCAGAAGTATCGGCGAAAGGAGAGATGCAAGAATACGCCGAGAAATGTTAATTGTTATTGTATGTTGTGTTGTGTATTTGTCTACCCCCCTGTCCCTTGGTGTTTGTTCCCTTTCCCGTATCCTTGCAGAGGGGCCCGGAGAGATTCGAGCGGGTGGAAAAAGCAAGAGACCCACGACAAGACAAACTCGGAAAGACAGGATGAAGCTACGTCAGATGGCCCAGCACAGATCTACTAATGAGTAAGGACATAGTGTTAGTATCCCATAATGTTAAGGGCCTCAATAGTCCGGCTAAAAGGAGAGTCGCATTTAGAGACTACAGACGCAAAGGTGCGGAGGTGCTCTTCTTACAGGAGACCCACTTTTCCCAAACCAACTTTCCCAAGTACTTTGATAAGGACTTTCGGACTCACTTCCTAGCTTCAGCTCGAGTAAAAAAAAGAGGGGTCGCTATCCTACTCCATAACCGTATACCATTCAGGCATGACAAATCATATAGTGACAGAGAGGGGAGATACCTAATAATCACAGGCTCCATCAGGGAGTATCCAATAACATTGGCTACAATATATGCCCCGAATGACAATGCGACATTTTTTTTTAGTAGTTTCCTTGATAAGCTAAGTAAAGTTGCAAAGGGGAACATTATAGTAGCGGGTGACCTGAATAGAGTCCTCAACCCAAGCCTAGACCGTTGCACGACCACTAACAAACCACACAGACAGGACGTATTAACTTTGACAAAAGGCCTAACAAGTTGTCAGCTTATAGACATATGGAGAGAGCAACACCAAGGAGTACGTGAGTACACTTTCTACTCTCACCCCCATAATACATACAGCCGGATAGATTACTTCCTTGTGTCCAACAGATTGGTCCCTGGGGTCTCTCATTCAGAGATCCATGATATTTCGTGGTCTGACCATGCACCTATAGAGCTGCGGTGCACATTAGTTCCGCTGGACAGACCTAGAGCGAATTGGAAGCTAAACGAGATCCTCTTAAAGATCCCGGATCTCGGGCGGGAGGTAGGTGAAAAAATTACAGAATATTTTGAGGAGAATGAGGGGAGCGTGGCGTCACAAGCCACACTGTGAGAAGCTCATAAGGCAACCCTCAGGGGAATATTGATGAATCTGGCCGCCAAGCGGAAACGGGAAAGAGAGAAAAAAACTAAAGACTTAGAAACACAAATAGCTGAGCTCTCTGCCCTGCATAAAACTAATAAGAGGGAAAAAACGCTTAAACAATTTTTAGACGCCAAAATTAAACTTAATCTTCTCCTCACCTCCCAGGCTGAGAAGGAAATGGCTTGGTCGAAGCGTAAATTTTATGAAAAAGCAAACAAACCTGATACACTACTTGCCAATAAGCTAAAAAAGAAGCTTCAAAATTACTCTATTCACGCAATTCGGAACCAACAGGGGGACCTTACCTCCATACCTGGGAAAATCGTAGAGGCTTTTAAAACCTACTACGAAGAACTATATAATGGAGACAAGGTCATTCATAACACTAAAACGGGAGAGTTATTGAACACCTTCCTAAAAGAGGAAAATTTACCAACATTGAGAAGGGACGAGAGAGAGGCGCTGCAGGCGGACTTTACTCTTGAGGAAATATTGGAAGTCATCAAAGCATTAAAACCGGCCAAGGCGCCGGGGCCCGATGGCTTTTCTAATCTATATTATAAGAAATACGCTAAAATTCTAGCCCCACATATGCTAAAACTATTTAACGATATTTTGGAAGGGGCCTCCTTTCCAGCACAAATGCTTCAGGCTTCCATCTCTGTGATCCACAAACCTGGAAAGGACCCGGCAGACTGCAAGAGCTACCGGCCCATTTCACTGATTAATTCCGATATCAAAATCTATTCTAAACTCATAGCAAACAGGGTGGGTAGTGTCCTTCCCAGGTTAATCCATGCGGATCAGGTAGGGTTTATCGGAGGCAGGCAAGCGGCAGACAACACCAGAAGAATTATTGATCTGATCGATCTGGCCCAAAAGAAAAAAACACATTCCATGGTGCTAAGTCTGGATGCAGAGAAAGCCTTCGATAGAATAGACTGGCCCTATCTAACGGAAACTCTGGGAGCATTTGGCTTTAAGGGACGTCTACTGAAGGCCATCATGGCGCTGTATGAGGGCCCAACGGCGATAGTGAAGCACCAGGGCTTTCCCTCTGAGCAATTTCACATAAAAAGTGGAACGAGACAGGGATGCTCGCTGTCGCCGTTGCTGTTTGCCCTTTGTATAGAGCCACTGGCGGCGCACATACGCAACAGCCCAGATATCACAGGCATCTCAGATGGAGAGCACGAGTATAAGGCCGCTCTGTATGCGGACGATGTTATCCTAACGCATTCCAAACCGCTCACGTCCCTCCCTAATGTATTTGGAATCCTGAGCAAATTTAACCGCATTTCCGGCTTTAAGATCAATCAGTCCAAATCAGAAGCCCTCAATATAAACCTTCCCAAGGAAGTGGAAAAACTGATTGATCTCAACTTCAATTTTAAATGGCAACCCTCCGCTATCAAATATTTAGGGGTATATCTTACACGGGACTACAAAACTCTATATAAGGCAAACTTTCCCAGGTTAATAAAGGCGCTGAGAGAGGATCTCAGGGTGTGGGCAAAAGGGGGCATCTCATGGATTGGAAGGATACACTGCGTGAAGATGAATCTCCTCCCAAGGATGTTATATCTTTTCCAGAGCCTACCTATACCGGTGGTTCACTCTGACATCCTCTCCCTGCAGTCAACTATTATGAATTTTATATGGAATAAGAAAAACCCACGAATTGCTAAGGGTATATTAAAGAGACCCACAGTGAGAGGAGGATTAGCGGTACCTTGTTTTTTTGCTTACCACAAAGCGGCCCAATTGGCTCAAATTCTCCAATGGCACACGGACCCAAGCCTTCGGAGATGGGTAGAGTTGGAGAGAAAGTGCTGTGCACCGATTGACATCCAGAAGCTAATCTGGCTGCCCAAATGTAGGGCACGCCAAATAGGCACACCGCTTCAGGCCATTGACAATTCGCTACGAGTGTGGGAGGCCACTAAATTTAAATGTAAATTAACTACAAAAGCTTCTCTTATGACGCCAATCATTGGCAACCCAGATTTCGCTCCAGGGCTGAACAGTAAAAATTTGACGTACTGGATACAAGCGGGCATAACCCGTCTGAAGGATCTGTAGGGTAGGATACATATTCAAACATTTGAGCAAATTAAATCCGCAAAGGATATCCCAAACGCAGAATTTTTTAGGTATCTCCAGATCAGAGATTTTTACAACCAAACCCCAATTAGACCAGCACGCACCAATTTTGAGCAGCTGTGTTCCAGAGACGTGGACACAAGGGGACTCACATCTAGAATGTACAGGGAAGTGGTCTGTCCGGAGACAACAAGCGCGACCCGGTTAAGCTACATTCAACAGTGGGAGACTGACCTAGGGGAGACGCTAGAGGACGAGGAATGGGAGCAGATCACACAAGCAGTAGCTAAAAGCTCCATATGTACCACACTGAAGGAGAACGCGTATAAGGTCCTGATGCGGTGGTACTACACCCCAGCTAGATTGGCTAAATTTGTTAAGGGCTACTCTCCGCTATGCCCAAAACAGTGCGGGGAGGTGGCCGACCTGCGACACATGCTGTGGTCATGCACGAAAGTGGTCCCGATTTGGGAACAGATTAGAGATTGGTTACAGCGGATGCTCGATTGGGAGATCCCCCTGGACCCGTGGTTGTTCCTGCTGGGCAGACGGATCCAGGGTATGTCAAATGCGATGCACAAATTAATCGCGCATTTTGCAACAGCCACTAGATGCGAGATTGCAGCATTATGGAAGCAACCAGAAGTCCCAATTATCCCCAAGATTCGAAATAGGATTTGGCACGTTTGCCGGATGGAGCAATTAACGAGTTTGGTTAATGACACCGGCACAAACTTTTTAAAAGTCTGGTCGCCTTGGCTGACTCAGACAGATATCCCCGGGGTGGATGCCACGGCAATCTTGCGTTAATAGGTTCAGGCGCGTTCTCCTTTGGGGTCAGAGACTGAACGACAAATAGCGACGAACAGTTAGTGGACAGCCCCCGGAGTAGTAGCCCCCCAAAACAAATCAACGGAGAAAACATTTTACGCCAGAGATAGAAGCAAGGAGTGCCAACCAGCACGACAGGAGGCCCGTAAGAGACATCACGTCAGCAGGAACACCCTGGGTCGACCCTCCCCCCCCTCCCTCCCCCCCCCCCTCCACTGCCCGTCGTCTGGTTTGTCTTGTCTGTCCTGTATGTGATGTCCTTGTCCTGTACTGTGGCAGTTATCGTAGCCTGATAAATGTTTAAAAAATATTATTGGGGGGAAGTAACACAATGGGATGTGATACAATGTATGATTATGTGACCCCAATAAAGAAAAAATTGAAGTTGAAAAAAAAAAAGCTACAGCACAGATTGAATATCGTAATATCAAGATGGTTTAGGCAGGCTTGTGGAAAAAATAAAAATAAAAAATGAGGAGAAAAACAATATATATATTTTTTTTGGTCACTCACTCTTGAATTTCGCAAGCAAGCAGTGGTGAACTTACAGACACATGCACAGTAATCATCAGCTATGTACTGTAGCTCCCATCCCAAAGAGGATTACACACAGGCGCAGAGAGGTGATGTTCGGCTAGGGACAGACGATTAAAAACACAATGGCAAGCTTTAGAAATGGAATGGCTCTGGAGAGGTGTCTGTCGATCAGAGGTTCAAATCCTTGAGCGAGCCTTCTGTGTGTGGGTGGGGGAGGGGGTACAGGGTACAGCTGCATGAAGGATTAGCTGTACTGCAGTTCAAAGAAATGGCATGTTTTCAAAAGGCAGGTCATCATAATAATTTGATCCCTACACCTCCAAATACATAAAAAGCACACAAATAAACCATGTGCAGTCAAACGCACAGTGTCGCAGTCAAAAGCTACAGCACAGATTGAATATCGTAATATCAAGATGGTTAAAGCAGGCTTGTGGAGAAAATAAAAATAAAAAATGAGGAGAAAAAAAAATATTTTTTTTTGGTCACTCACTCTTGAACTTTGCAAGCAAGCAGTGATGAACTTACAGACGCATGCGCAGTAATCATCAGCTATGTACTGTAGCTCCAATCCCAAAGAGGATTACATGCAGGCGCAGAGAGGTAATGCTCGGCTAGGGACGGACGATTAAAAACACAATGGCAAGCTTTAGAAACGGAATGGCTCTAGAGAGGTGTCTGTCGAAAGAGGTTCAAAATCCTTGAGGTAGCCTTGTGTGTGTGCGTGGGGGAGGGGGGTACAGGGTACAGCTGCATGAAGGATTAGCTGTACTGCAGTTCAAAGAAATGGCATATTTTCAAAAGGCAGGTCATCATAATAATTTGATCCCTACACCCCCAAATACATAAATGTCACGCCTGTATGCCCGCAGACCTGGCAAGACCACAATACTGAGGTGGGAACGGTATTACCACACACCCACAGCAGTGGGGGCAAGCCCGGAGTGTGGTATGGCGTTGCTGGGCCTGTTGGAAGATAGTTAGTAATACTTGCAACGCCTTGGTGATATAGCGTGAGAATAGTGGTGTCCGTGCGCCAGAGTCCAGGGATCCAAAAAGCAGAGTAGTCAAGTTAGTAAGCCAAGTCCAGGGGTTACAGAGGTCAACAAGGTAGAGTTTGTCAGCAGGGTTCAAGGGCAACAGAGAGCAGGGTAGTCCAGGACGAGCAGGGGTCAAACCAGGGAAATCCAAAGATAAGCAGGAACAGGCTGGAACACAGAGAGAGCAAAGCATAGGACTGCACACACAGGGATAACAGAAGCTATACAGAGCAATGATAGAAAGGACATATAGGGGTTATAAAGGAGGGAACACCAATAGAAGAGAGAGGAGGAGCAGAGGGTGAACTGGGAGACAGCAGGGATAGGTTAGGAGGAGAAGAGGAGGAGACAGGGGCACCAGTCAGAGAGATTGCTTGCAGGGCATGGGAGGAGGAGTCAGGAGACTGAAAAGTCCTAGAGGAGGAGCGTGTGCACGCGCCATCTGTAATCTAAGAGTGCGCGCGCACAGGCTGCATCACAAGGCGCGCGGAGCGACGCAGCGCGGGAACACCTATGGAGGGGAACGGAGGAATGGAGGGAACAGGCAACGGAGGTGAGGGAATGGGAGCCGATACTGAGGGGGCCTGAGAGCGGGGAACGTTGCCGCAGGGGCTCGGGGACCGCGCGGGTGTGCGGGTCTTGCGGGGCGCACGCCGTGGTAAAGGGACCGAGTCAGAGGCTGCCGGAGAGGGACAGGAGTGGGTAAAAGAAGGAAGGTTGTCAGGGGAAGGGAGAGAGAGGGTGACATCAGGGATACACAAAGGGGAAGGAATCCCCTGAACCGTCACAGTATCCCCTCCTTGAGGATCGATCTCCGAGCGATCCAGCGACATTTTTGGCGGAAATATTTGATGAAATTGTTGGAGTAGTCTTGGGGCATGGATATGACATGCTGGTACCCACGAACGCTCCTCCGGACCATAGCCCTTCCAGTGGACGAGGAACTGGAGCTTGTTTTTAGACCAGCTAGAATCAATGAGGGATTGGACCTCGTACTCTTGTTGTCCTAGGGTGGACACTGGATTGGGTTTACGGGAAGGATCCGGAAAATGTGGGCTGTGTACAAAGGGTTTAAGCAGGGAGACATGAAACACGGAAGGAATCCTCATGGTGGGGGGTGGGTCAAGACGATAAGCGACTGGGTTGATTTTCTCTATGATTTTGAATGGGCCCAGAAAGCTTGTTGACAGTTTAGGCGGTGGAGTTTTGAGCCTGATATTCCTCGAGGACAACCACACCCTGTCACAAGGCTTGAAAGAAGGCCCAGGTTGGCGATGACGATCCGCCTTGGTTTTTGTTTGGCAACAGCAGATTGTAGGGATATGAGGATCCTTTTCCATGTGTTCTGTAGAGTCGTAACATGCGAGTCGGCTACAGGAATGCCAGAAGGGGGAGAAGAGAGAAGAAGACTACTGGGGTGGAAGCCGAAATTAATGAAAAATGGAGACTCCTGGGCAGACTCATTTTTGAGAGAGTTGATTGCAAATTCGGCCCATGGCAAAAGATCCATCCAGTTGTCCTGTGAGTCAGATACAAAACATTTTAAATATTGCTCTAGGGTTTGATTCATCCTTTCGGTCTGACCACTGGTTTGAGGATGGTACCCAGAGGAAAAAGGAGGGAAATTCCGAGTCTCTGGGAAAACGCCCGCCAGAACTTAGAGATGAATTGAGATCCACGGTCAGAGACAATAGAAATGGGAACGCCATGTAATCTGAAGATTTCCTTGGAAAAAACGTCGGCCAGAGTAGCAGAGTTAGGAAGGCCCTTGAGGGGAATAAAGTGTGAATGTTTAGAGAATCTGTCTACTAGAGAGCGAGAACAGTGTCTCTTGTGCCGTCGCTCCTGGGTACGCTGGTCCATGCGTACGCTCAGGGTAATCAACTCCTCCTGGGAAGAAGGTCGGGCATGAGTAGCAAGATCATCCTTCGAGGTGACTGAAAATCCGTGTCAGTATGCGGCGGTGAGTGCCTCATCATTCCATTGGGTCTCAGCGGCAAGAGTTCGGAACTCGATTGCATACTTAGCAGCAGATCTTCGGGCCTGTGAAATATGGAAGAGAGAGAATGCGGCTGTCTCGCGCCGTGCAGGAGTATCAAATAATTGCTGAAATTCGCATCTCAACAGAGGGTAATCTTGGGTTAGTTCGCTTTTACGTTCCCAGAGGGGGGAGGCCCAAGCGAGGGTCTCTCCGGTAAGCAAGGCATAGATGTACGCCACCTTAGAACGACCAGTGGGAAACAGGAAGGGGGACATCTCGAATTGCACCTCGCATTGGTTTAGGAAACCACGGCAGGCGAGGGGGTCCCCATCATAGCAATTAGGTGATGGAATACGGGGTCCAGAGCTGGCATAGGTTGTGGCAACCGGGGGTGCCATGGGGGTCTGCAGAAGGGAGAGTTTAGCCAATTGCTGTGAGACTGTGGACAGCTGATTGCTCACAAATTGTAAGGCCTCAAGTGAAAGACCTGTACCCACCTCAGGGGGGGTCTGTGTTTGTTGGGCTCTGCATAATGTCACGCCTGTATGCCCACAGACCTGGCAAGACCACAACACTGAGGTGGGAACGGTATTACCACACACCCACAGCAGTGGGGGCAAGCCCGGAGTGTGGTATGGCGATGCTGGGCCTGTTGGAAGATAGTAATACTTGCAACGCCTTGGTGGTATAGCGTAAGAATAGTGGTGTCAGTGCGCCAGAGTCCAGGGATCCAGAAAGCAGAGTAGTCAAGTTCGTAAGCCAAGTCCAGGGGTTACAGAGGTCAACAAGGTAGAGTTCATCAGCAGGGTTCAAGGGCAACAGAGAGCAGGGTAGTCCAGGACGAGCAGGGGTCAAGTGTCTCATGTGAACAATCCCAATTAGGGTAGGCATATACATTTATTATTCTGGATTTACCCTGGATATCCCTGAACCCGTAACCACCCGGTATACAAGTTTTAAGTGTTTTTATTAGTTTTGAGTATGTGTTACTGCGTCGTATTTTGTTTAACAATAAAGTATTTATTATTTTCTGCCTATGGGCAGTTTTAGTGGTAATTGTCCTCCCACAGTGTTGGGAGCGGTTACTTAACGGTACCCTCTAGAGCCTAATTAACTGTATTTTGGTTGGGTATTTGAACCCTTAACACACTTTCAGTCTTGCTATGCTGCGAACTGGGATCTTTTGCAGGAGAATCTCTGTCTCCTTGTATGTTTTTTTCGAGCAGGGGTCAAACCAGGGAAATCCAAAGAGAAGGAACAGGCTGGAACACAGAGAGAGCAAAGCATAGGACTGCACACACAGGGATAACAGAAGCTATGCAGAGCAATGATAGAAAGGACAGACAGGGGTTATAAAGGAGGGAACAACAATAGAAGAGAGAGGAGGAGTAGAGGGTGAAGTGGGAGACAGCAGGGATAGGTTAGGAGAAGAGGAGAAGAAAGGGGCACCAGTCAGAGAGATTGCTTGCAGGGCATGAGAGGAGGAGTCAGGAGACTGAAAAGCCCTAGTAGAGGAGCGTGTGCACGCGCCTTCTGTAATCTGAGAGTGCGCGCGCACAGGCTGCGTCATGAGGCGCGCGGAGCGCCGCGGGAACACCTGCATAGGGGAACGGAGGAACGGAGGGAACAGGCACCAGAGGTGAGGGAATGGGAGCCGATACTGAGGGGGCCTGAGAGTGGGGAACTTTGCCGCAGGGGCTCGGGGACCGCACGGGTGCGCGGGTCTTGAACTTCGCAAGTAAGCAGTGGTGAACTTACAGATGCATGCGCAGTAATCATCAGCTATGTACTGTAGCTCCCATCCCAAAGAGGATTACACGCAGGCGCAGAGAGGTGATGCTCGGCTAGGGACGGACGATAAAAACACAATGGCAAGCTTTAGAAACGGAATGGCTCTGGAGAGGTGTCTGTCGATAAGAGGTTCAAATCCTTGAGCGAGCCTTGTGTGTCTGCGTGGGGGAGGGGAGTACAGGGTACAGCTGCAAGAAGGATTAGCTGTACTGCAGTTCAAAGAAATGGCATATTTTCAAAAGGCAGGTCATAATAATAATTTGATCCCTACACCCCCAAATACATAAAAAGCACACAAATCAACCATGTGCAGTCAAATGTGCAGTAAAAAGCTACAGCACAGATTGAATATCGTAATATCAAGATGGTTTAGGCAGGCTTATGGAGAAAATAAAAATAAAAAATAAGGAGAATGGTTTTTTTTTTGTCACTCACTCTTGACCTTCGCAAGCAAGCAGTGGTGAACTTACAGACACATGCGCAATAATCATCAGCTATCAAGCAGGAATGTGATTGAAACCAGAAAGACACACATTCAAAGGAATGGTGTGGGAGAGGTGTACTGTACTGTAGATAAGATAAGAAGTTGAAATACTGCAGTGCAGGAAATTATCCTGTGTGTGTGCGGGGGCGAGCGAGGGGAGAGCGCTGTATATGCCGAAATGTGATACTGTTACAGTACTGTACACGCCTATGCATTTCAACAATTTTCAAATGATACATACAGCACTGCAAATGCATGTATAAATATGCAAATTTACAATTACTGCGCGAGCACACACAGACTGTGTACTGACATAGGTCGAACTGCTAAAGTATTAGACTTTGATGACAAAAGGTCGCGAATGCCCCCCTGAGTTTTTAGACGGTATTGCAGTATTGCAGATAGCGCAAATAAAATGCTAATATTAAGAGTGCTAAAATACCGCAATACACTCCGGACAAAAAAAAATGCATCTGCCCGCAGTTATCAGAGTTGCGCAGCTACAGCCGCACTTAGGTAAAGGCGGCCGCAGCTGTAGATGTAAAATATCACAACTTGGCAAATCGCTTAAGTGACAGGATATTTTGTAATACAAAAAGAGGATAGTGGGCAAGGTTTAGGAGGAAATACGAGAAGATCCTTATGTACATATTGTGTATGTATGTATATATATATATATATAATCAAAAAAGAATAGACAATGCCGTTCTGTGGCTAACGAAATGCTTTTATTCTTGCGAGCTTTCGAGATACTATAATACACAAAGAACACGTCACTCGCCAAACAAACAGCCACAGCATAAACATGAACTACCCGATGCATGGGAGAAAGAGAACAGCATAAGACACACAAATAATCACAAGAACAGCATAAGACACACAAATAATCACAAGGATTATATAAAGCCCCCAGTAGTTGCACTCAAGGTAGATAACACTATAGGTGAAAGTATCATCTAATTGGAAGCCAAAAATAGCCTAATCCCTCAGTGAGGTCAGCCGCATACGGTCACACTCAAAATAAAATAATAAAGTTTTAATAAACAAAATAAAACCCGACGAAACACCATAAAAATGCATAGAGATGCATGGAATAAAATCCCCAAGTATATGGAGGTGAGAGAAAGGCAGTGTATTAGTCTATCTAAAGCCTATGTCACTTGCGCGAAACATACGTCGGGGTACGCATGACGTCATCACGTTGACGCTCACATGGTTTGTGTTTGGAGGCGAGACCAGCTCCGGATACCTCCCAGGGCTGCAGCTGTTCACTAACATACGCAGGACACACGTTATCAGGTCGTATACTTACCTCACGGAGGATCTATATTGTGTCTGTTTGAAGTTACAAGCATTACTCTGTGGCTGTGTACTTTGCACAATTCAGTCCCTCAATGTCCAGGTACCCTCATTCTCGCAATGTTATATGTTGGAGGGGAGGTGTTCCCTAGTTGTCTTCTGGGTTAGGGGGGATTCCGATGTCTCCCGTGTGAAGCTTGAGAGTCAGATCTAGAAGAAAGCAGTATAGGTTATTTCGGTGTAGGTATAGGGTGAATAAGATATCCATATCCACAGTGGGAGACAGAGGGGGCTATGCACTAAGCTCCGTGATTATCCGTCAGGCTGAAAAAAAATAACCCGTCCGATAAAAAGTGAAGCCGGAGGCGCGATTCACTAAGCCCTTCAGCCGATTTTCTATCGGACGAACTCAAAACAGCCATACCGTGCGTGTTGTTTTTTTCCCCTGGCTAGCGCACTGAAACTTCATGTACACTAGATGATAGAAAAAAAAGCCGCATGTAACATTTGCATGGAGATTCTGCATCTCCATGCAAGGCTGTTACAGGCGATCGTACACTAAATAAAATCATTTTATTAATAGTGTACATGAGCAGGGGGTCTACGCAGCTGAACTACATTGGTTTCAGGTCCGGGGACCCCCTACTTCAGGAGATTCAAGCCCTGTTATGGGGTGCCGGAATCCCCTGCACTCTCAAGCTTCCACGTCACGTGACCGGGACATTTACATTCTGCAGGGGATACCGGCACCCCATAACGGGGCCTGTATCTCCTGATGTAGGGGGTCCCAAGGCTGAAACCAAAGCGGTTCAGCTCCGGAGACCCCCTACACATCTGCTTTACTGTCAAAACAGACAAAACAATCATTCCTTACCTTAGCGGCTATCTGCTATGGTAATGAAGCTGCCTTAATGTACATTTTAATAATAGTGTGCGGGAGCAGGGGGTCCCCTGAGCTGACCCGCATTGATTTCTGCCTCAGAGACCCCCTGCTTTCCGAGTTATAGGCCCAGGTATGGGGCATCGGAGGCCAATGTCGCCGCCATCATTATAGTGTCAAAGACGCGACGTGGACGCTATAAAGATGGCGGCGACAATGGCACCAATGCCCCAAACCGGGGCCTGTAACTCGGGAAGCAGGGGGTCCCTGAGGCAGAAATCAAAGCGCGTCAGCTCAGGGGACCCCCTGCTCCCGCACACTTTTAATAAAAATACATTAAAGCAGCTTCATTACCTTAGCGTCTATCCGCTAAGGCAATGAAGGGGTTAAGGCACAATGGCATGTTTATTGGGGACAATTGCCCCCAATAAACATAGCAATATACAACACACATCCCCCCTTTACACATACAATACAGTATGGATAATAATGCATTTGCCCATTTTAAATACATATAAATTACAATAAATACAGTAAATACATATTACACTTACCTTTCCAGGCACCCACGATGAAGGCCGTCTTCATCCTCATCGTCATCCTGCCCATATCCCTCCGGTGCTGCAAAACATACAAAACAATCAAAAGAGCCAATGTAATATCCCCTAACCCCTTAATCACCTTTGCGGTCATGAACCGCTACAGTCATTAAGGGATTAACCCACCCTGCCCCATTCATTTGTACAGTGGGATATATATATATATTGTGGCAGGACGGCCTCGCGGCGGGGTCAGTAAAACGCTAGATACGATGGGAAACTTTAAACTCTAGTGGTTTATTAGCCACAACCAAAATAAAGTACGGGTGCACTGTCCCTTTAAGAAACTACTTTCTATAAAATAAAGCCTATTCCCGTTAGGGAAACTAACTCACTTCTTGAGCCCTTACTAACAGGGCAGCCAGCTAATCTGGTTATGCCCAAAACATGTTCTCTACAAAGTATAACAAATAAGTATCATAATAAAGTCTTATCTGTAATGCAGCTCCAACAGCAAACAGGAACACGGTTCCGGGGAGCAGGCTGTGTCCAGCTGGCAGCAATCTTTATCTTTATCTTTATCCTGGGTTGGGGTCCCAGCTGGTCCCAGCAGCAAAGCTCCTTGCAGGGCTGGGGGACCAGAGCAACAGCTAGGGCTTCCTAGCTAGGGCTGGGAAAAGTCTCTCCAGCCTCCTGTGGAAAAACAAGCTCACCTTGTGTGAGCAACTTCCTGCTTTTTAAAGCACTTTTTTCACTGATGAGTTCAGCCCCTGTTTAATCAGTCTTCAGCTGTGCTTTCTCTCTCTGAGGAGATTAACGCTCTGTGTACTGGCTGCAGCATCTCTCCATTCACTATTCCAGCCTACTGAGTCAGTGACTCTGTCACAATATATATATATACGGCCGCGGCCCCTTTTATTCTTACACTTCACCGATATTGTCCGGTGACTTTTTCCGAATGCCATGCGCTTCGCCGCGTTCATGCGGCGTTCGTGCCGTATTCATGTTGCAATCATGCCGGCGTCACCCGCGCTTGATCTATTTAATGAGAATGTTTTGGATTTATTTTGTTGAAATTCTTCGCGTATCCGCCAGATGGCAGATATTCATGAATTGTAATGCGCATGCGCTTCAGTAATGTGTCGACTTGCAAGTGTTTAAAAAATACCACAGTGGTCCTTTGTGAATTGACCTTGGTACTGAAGAAGTTGTACAACATTGTATCTGTTTAGACGTTTCATATTAAAAACTAAATGCAAAGTGTCTGGTGTTCTATTCCATTGTCCAGAGGGGTCCAGAGATGAGTTCACCACTGCAGTCCATGTTCCTAAAGCCCAACATAATGTACGCTTATTTAATGTGGTCAGCAATTAGTTCAGCAGATGATAAGATGGCCACAGTTGGTCAAATTCATCAATATTTTATCGAAAATTATGACTTTTACAAATTTTCACCAGATGCTCTGGGGTGGAAGCGTGTGATAAGGAAAAAGTTATGTATCGATCCACGTTTTTTTCGTATTGCTCCTGCACCCGGAGTTAAAGGAGGAGGGTATTGGTGTGTTGCCCCTGAATTTCCAGTATCTTTGGTCATGGAGAGTTCAAAAGGCAAAAGATCATGATAAAACCAACTAAAAATCATCAGTCCCAGGCAAGCAATGCGCCAGCGCCAGCACCGGCTTCCAATAACGGTCTGACCGTCTGTGAAAACCTGCTGACCGGCAACCCTTGCTATCAGCCCCCGCCTGGATACCTGCAGCCTGAGCAGGATTTCACGTACAGATACCAGCAAGCTTGCATGTACCAAAGCGATTTCCAGCTTCATCAGCTGTCAACTACAGGTGTAGCAGGCCCGTTGTCACCTGTCAACTATGTGTATAATGAAGACTACGGGACTGGCAGTGGCTCAGCACCAACCGAATGGCAAAGTCTATGATGGGTACAGCTGCCGTACAGTATGTAATTATTTTTTTACCATATCAATATCATTGCACAGAAAAGCGATTCTCCTGTAATCAATCGCTTTGCTTATGGTTATTTAGTTCTTGTAAGTCACAATTCACCAAAATTTAGTCAAGCAATATCATTGGCTGTGTAGCGTCTCCAGTTAGGCGCATGCGCATTGAAACCTTGTTGAAACGCATACAGTATGCGTCTCATCACATCTAGGCGCATGCGTGTACTGTATGTGAACAAGAGATGCCCCCGAGAAAATAATTGTTGGGACTGACCGAGGGGACTGCGGGGACTGACTGTGGGAACTTCTTTAGGGGACTGACTAGTTTGAACTAAGCATTACAGTAATACTTTTATTTCTCTTCCTCAGAAAAGAAACTTTGTCATCGGGCTGAGAACGACAAATGGAGGGATTTCGATGTATAATATCGCTTTTTGTAACGATGCTTGCACTCTGCTGAATCTGAATCAGTGCCATTTTTATTGATTAGGATAGAATAACTGAGCTTTTTTACATACCGTACTGCACTGTATAATAAACCCCAAAAATAAAAAGTATGCATTTATTCTGCACATGTATTACAGTGCAGTATGTGTGTTCTACTGTAATAATAATAATACAAATACCGATAATGCGTTTTAATACTGTTTTGATGTACTGTAATGCGCAGTAAGTAAAAAAGCATTAATGGTGTACTGTAATTAAAAACATACAGGTATATTTATTTTATTGGTGGGTGCAGTAAGTACAAATACATTAATGGTGTCCAATACAGTAAAAACATTGACAGTATGAATACAATCAACAACAACCAACATTATTTTTATTGGTGGAGTACTGTAAGTAAAAAAACATTAATGGTGTACTGTAATTAAAAACATACAGTGAAAACCATGTGATTTGGGGGGGAATGATGACGTCATTTAAAGGAAATGACACCAGCCAATCAGAATGGCTGAGCTTCATCTGCCTTTAAGATGACGTCATCAAAAGAAAGATGGCCGCCCCCAGATGGTACGATAGACAATCAGAGCGTGGGAACTACATCCCAACTCTGATTGGCTACCGTACCATGTGAGGGCGGCCATCTTTCTTTTCATGTCGTCATCTTAAAGGCAAATGAAGCACAGCCAATCTGATTGGCTGGCATCATTGCCTTTAAATGACGTCATAATTTTTTTTTAATTTTCGGCCAAATCACATGGTTTTCACGGCCCAATCAGGGCCGTGGGAACTATTTGACTAAAATGTGACGTCATAGGCCTATAAAAGCCAATGTCATCTCATTTTGAAGGCAGACGCCGAGGAGGACGGACCTCCTAAAGAAGAAATAAGACCAGGACGTGGCCAATGAACCCCCCGGAAGAGAGTGGAAGAAGATAGAAGATAGTAGATAGAAGAATATAGATGAAGACCCCCGTGACGAAATGGATTACAAAAAAGAAGAAAGACGACACACGTGGATTGTAAGGGTTTATTATTTTATAGTTACCTTTGGATTTTGATCGAGAGCTTTCGGTTCCCCTGGATTTCGGTGAGTGGGCCATCTAATGGTAAGTAAACAAAAGAAAAGTATATTATTTAAACTTTTACAGGTTTTTTGATTTTTTTTTAAATGTATTTTTTTTAATTTCTATTTAATGCCCCTGGATTGATTTATGTCCCTATGGATATACTCTTCTGCTCTTTTATTGCCCCTGTATGTTATGTATATCTAGATGGATAGACATAAAGGGATAATAAATGATTGTTTTGCTAATGTTTATGTTCTTTTCATGTATTTCAAATGTATTTAGCAGCTTTATTTATACATTGGTGTGTGTAATGTAATTTTTATTTAGTTACATGTAATTTTTAATGGTTTATTTCTGGTAGTTAGATTTCAATGATGGTGCTTACTTTGAATTAGAATTATTTTGGCAATGGTTTGGCTTAAGGAATTGAATAGTGAAATGTATAATTGATTTGGATTGTATTGTAATTGGTTTAGGAAATTGATTGATTGATGGTAAATTTATTTATGTTGCTTATTTTCTATTTGATTTTGTGGATGGCATTGGTGATTAGGGGTCATTGTTCATAGTGTATTTTATTTTGAAATTGATTTTGCATAGTGTTACATGATGCACAGATTAATTGCATCATGTACACACTCAAATGCAATTGTTTGAGATTTGATATATATTTGTCTAGGTGATGGTGTGTTGGGAGAGGAGCTATCATTTATTTTTAAAAGTGCTGGTGTTTTAATGTGAAGATGAAATGTGCTGCTGGTTTAATTTTATTACAATGTGCTGATGTTGAGATTCTGATTTCATGTTTTTATTTATACATGCTTATGTAATCCTTAACCATTTATTTGTATATTGGTATTATATATGTATATATATAAACACAAGATACAATCAGCGCAAATCTCAACAAATTGTTAATGCAGTAATAATCAAAACCACACTTGCCAAATCAGTCAAAACGAGAGGTATTCACCGTTATAATCAACTAACCCTACAAAATGCTGCAATTTAGGTCCATGGCTCCACACTTGCCGCTTGTAATTTGTATAGGAAAAAACGACCTAGGCGCAAATATGCAGGGAGAGAGAGAAAAAGAGGAACATCATAGGGCCGTATATCTGAGCAATTCAGGTGTTAAATGGTAAGGTATGCACTTACAATTAGTACAGCAAATAGCAGCCTTTAATCCACTCTGGGATTCAGGAACTCTGCTTCCAACGTTGGTCTGTCTCTCTCTGTGGTCTTTGTGTCCTCAGGATCATTAGTTACACGATGTTCAAACAGCAATCACGATGTATCTGTTACCGGATAATACCTGGCAGATGGATGGGTCTCGCATAAAGAATGTCTTCCGGGTGCTCGGGTTCGGCACATTGCGGATCGGGTAGACAGATTGTTGGGGGGGGGGCTGGGATTGACCCGGCGGTCTTGGTACACGTTGGCCCCAATGACAAAGTTAGAGAAAGAGGGAGGGTCCTAAAAAATGATTACAGGGATCTAGGCCAAAAGCTTAAGGCAAGGACCTCTAAGGTAGTATTTTCTGAAATACTACCAGTGCCATGCGCTACCGCAGGGAGACAGTCAGAGATCAGGGAGGTTAATGCATGGCTAAGAAAATGGTGCAGGAAGGAGGGGTTTGGGTTTTTAGAGCACTGGGACTCCTTTTCTGAGAGGTGCCATCTATATTCTAGGTACGGATTGCACCTCAATGAAGAGGGATCTTCTGTGCTAGGGGGGAGAATGCTAAAAAGGTTGGAGGAGATTTTAAACTAGGATAGAGGGGGGAGGGGAATGAAACAGATAATGAACTAAATGGAATAGATGAGGATACAAGGTGGTATGGAGATAGAATGGGGGCAAGTGCAGGTTTGACAAGCAGTGAGACACCCATAGTAAATACAGATAATACTAGAAAACTTCTAAAGACTAAACAAAGTGGGCACAGAAAGGAAGGAGCATATAAGATAATAGTACAGGCTGAAAAAAAACTGAAATGCATGCTTGCTAATGCAAGAAGCCTGACAGATAAAATGGGGGAGCTTGAAATAATAGCTGCAAGGGAGCAGTATGATATCATAGGCATTACTGAAACATGGTGGGATAAAACTCATGACTGGACAGTTAATTTAGAGGGTAATTCTCTTTTTCGGAAGGTTCGAACAAATAGAAGGGGAGGTGGAGTATGTTTATATGTTAAACCGGATCTAAAACCTATTATAAGGGATGATGTCTATGAAGGGAATGATGAAAATGTAGAGACTTTGTGGATAGAAATTAGCAGTAGAGGTAAAAGTATAAAGAAAATGTTTGTGGGAATATGCTATAAACCACCAAATATCTGTGAAATTGAGGAAGCTAAAATACTTTTGCAAATGGAGAAGGCATCAAAACTGGGTCATGTTTGCATAATGGGGGATTTTAATTATCCAGACATAGACTGGGGCAATGAGATTAGCGTTACAACAAAAGGGAACAGGTTTTTGGGGGTGCTTAAAGACAATTATATGACCCAAATTATTGAGGAACCACCCAGGAGAGGGGCAGTTCTGGATTTGGTCATATCAAACAATGTAGAAGTAATAACAAATATTCAAGTCCTGGAACATTTGGGTAACAGTGATCATAACATGGTCTCATTTGAAATAAATTATCAAAAAACAGATTACTTGGGTTCAACAAAGACCTTCAACTTTGGAAAGGCAGATTTTCATAAACTGAGGTCTAATCTAGTAGTAATACAATGGGATGATGTTTTTGCAGGGATAAAATGTAGAAGATAAATGGGCAGTCTTTAAAACATTGTTAGAAAAGCACACTTATCAGTGTATACCCTTGGGTAATAAGTATAAAAGAAATAAGTCAAAACCATTGTGGCTAAATAAACAGGTAGGGGAGGAAATGGACAAGAAGAGGAAGGCGTTTAGATTCTTTAAGTCAGAAGGGACAGAGACATCGTATCAGAATTATAAGGAATGTAACAAAAATTGCAAAAGGGCAATCAAATTAGCAAAAATGGATAATGAAAAAAGGATTGCAATAGAAAGTAAGGTCAACCCTAAAAAAGTTCTTTAAGTACCTTAATAACAAAAAAATGAGAAAAGAAAATATAGGACCCTTTCAGTGTGAGATGGGTAGGCAGATTATTGGAGATAAGGAAAAGCTGAGGAATTAAACAAAATCTTTGCCTCTGTGTTTATCAGGGAAGAATCAAGTTCAATAGTAGTGCCGCAGGAGGAAACCACAACCTCCATATTAATGTACAATTGGTTAACTGAGGAAGAAGTTCATAAGTGACTTGAAAAAATTTAAGTAAATAAGGCACCTGGCCCCGACGGCATACATCCAAGAGTTTTCAAGGAGTTAAGCTCAGTAAGCGCAAAACCATTATATTTAATATTCAAGGACTCCATTTCCACAGGCTCAGTACCACAAGATTGGCGTAAAGCAGATGTGGTGCCTATATTTAAAAAGGGAGCTAGATCACAACCGGGAAATTACAGACCTGTAAGCCTGACTTCAATAGTAGGGAAACTACTTGAAGGTTAATTACGGGATAATATTCAGGAATACATAATGGAAAACAAAATTATTAGTAATAGTCAGCATGGATTTATGAAGGATAGATCTTGCCAAACTAACTTGAGGAGGTAAGTAGGAATTTAGACCAGGGTAATGCAGTTGATGTGGTCTACTTAGATTTTGCAAAGGCTTTTGATACGGTTTCACACAAGAGGTTGGTGTACAAAATAAAGAAAGTTGGACTCAGTAATAATATATGCACCTGGATTGAAAACTGGTTAAAGGACAGACAACAGAGGGTTGTCATAAATGGAACTTTTTCAGGTTGGGCTAAAGTCGTGAGTGGAGTACCTCAGGGATTGGTACTGGGACCCCTGCTTTTTAATTTGTTTATTAATGACCTTGAGGTTGGGATCGAGAGCAAAGTCTCCATCTTTGCTGATGATACTAAATTGTGTAAGGTAATAGAATCAGAGCAGGATGTAATTTCTCTTCAGAAGGACTTGGAGAGACTGGAAACGTGGGCAGGTAAATGGCAGATGAGGTTTAATACAGATAAATGTTAGGTTATGCATTTGGGATACAAGAATAAAAAGGCGACTTACAAATTAAATGGAGATATATTGGGGGAATCCTTGATGGAGAAGGATTTAGGCGTGCTTGTAGAAAGCAGGCTTAGCAATAGTGCACAATGTCATGCAGTAGCTGCAAAGGCAAACAAGATCTTATCTTGCATCAAACGGGCAATGGATGGAAGGGAAGTAAACATAATTATGCCCCTTTACAAAGCATTAGTAAGACCACACCTTGAATATGGAGTACAATTTTGGGCACCAATCCTAAGAAAAGACATTATGGAACTAGAGAGAGTGCAGAGAAGAGCCACCAAATTAATAAAGGGGATGGACATTCTAAATTATGAGGAGAGGCTAGCTAAATTAGATTTATTTACATTAGAAAAGAGGCGTCTAAGAGGGGATATGATAACTATATACAAATATATTCGGGGACAATACAAGGAGCTTTCAAAAGAACTATTCATCCCAAGGGCAGTACAAAGGACTCGGGGCCATCCCTTAAGGTTGGAGGAAAGGAAACTTCACCAGCAACAAAGGAAATGGTTCTTTACAGTAAGGGCAGTTAAAATGTGGAATTCATTACCCACGGAGACTGTGACGGCAGATACAATAGATTTGTTCAAAAAAAGTTGGACATCTTTTTAGATGGGAAAGGTATACAGGGATATACCAAATAAGTATACATGGGAAGGATGTTGATCCAGGGATTAATCTGAATGCCAATTCTTGGAGTCAGGAAGGAATTAATTTTTCCCCTTAATGGGGTTTTTTGTTTGCCTTCCTCTGGATCAATAATTAAGTATAGGTATATGATAAAGTATCTGTTGTCTAAATTGAGCATAGGTTGAACTTGATGGACCTACGTCTTTTTTCAACCTCATCTATTATGTAACTATGTAACTATGTAACCATGTAACTATGTAACCGGCGTGGGTGTGACGCACGCTCTCGGCTCCGCCCCCTCACCTCCGTGACACACGCGGGTCGACACGTGATTGATTCCGCCCCCTCTTGCCCTAAGGTCACTCAGAATCGTCGTGGGAGTGACGCGTGCTCAAGGTTCCGCCCTTGAACCTCCGTGACACGCGCAGGATGGCGCGTGAGCAGTTCCGCCCCATCCCCGTTTAGGCTGCATCATAGGGCACACCTTTGTGCACCAGCAGCCTATCGATGCTTACTTCCTGGTTCTGCCCTTGCTGGCTATTGGAGGCTCTGCCTTTATATACAATCTCATTCCTTGCTGAGCATAGTCAAGTGTGATGCCGTGCCTTGCTGCATTCTTGTTCCTGAGACCTTGCCTTGCCTGCCTGTTACCTCTTGTTGCCTGAACCCTACTAGTACCTTGGAGTCCGCTTCTCTCCACTCCTGATCCGGCTTATACGACCATTCTCTTGTCTCCAACGTTCCGATATTCTCCTATCCTGAACCTGGTTATGTACCCAGACAAAAAAAAAATATAGAGAAGATCGATGTCGCAGCCATCCAAACACAGGGACTCACCAGGAAAAAATTTAAATAAAATATTTATTGGAGTTACATTAAAAAAGGGGAACACTCAGGACGGACAAAAATATATTTATTTTTTTTATAAAAAAATATTTTGGACGGATTTGGTGGGATCAATCCAAGGGAAACCTCTTACATTAGCATCAGTATATGCACCCTGTGAAACTTCAGCAGATTTCTTTTCCCTTTTCTTCCGAAAACTACAAAAGGAAGCCAAGGGAAACATGATCATAGCGGGGGACCTTAATAGGACACTGAATCCCAAATTGGACCGGTGCACGGCGGCTAGTCTCCCCCCTAAGCTAGATGTCCAGCAAATTACTCAGGGGTTAAAGGATTGCCAACTGGTAGATATATGGCGGGAACAGCATCCCCAAAGTAGAGATTATACCTTTTTCTCCCATCCTCACAACCGATACAGCCGGCTAGACTACTTCCTAGTATCCAACAGACTGGTCCCAGTGGTCTCCCACACGGGGATCCACGATATTTCGTGGTCCGACCACGCACCCATTGAGCTGCGGTGCACTCTAAATTTACTAGACAGACCTGGAGCAAACTGGAGGCTAAACGAGCTGTTACTAAAAATTCCAAACATTCAGAGAGAAATTGGCGAAAGGATTACGGATTTCTTCTCTGAGAACGTGGGGAGCGTTTCATCCCACACCACCCTGTGGGAGACCCACAAGGCTACTCTCAGAGGCTCCCTCATGTGCCTAGCTGCTAGACGCAGGAGGGATCAGGAGAAATAGATAAAAGTCCTACAAGACAAACTAGCGGCCCTAACAAAGGCGCATAATGTATCTACTGTAGGAATGAGGACACACTAAGTGCACTTGTAGAGACCAAACAGCAGTTGAATATAAGACTGGCCTACCGGGCGGAAAAGGAGATGAGCTGGTCCAGGCGTAGGTACTTTGAGAAGGCGAACAAGCCGGACACCCTATTAGCAAATCGACTCCAAAACAAAATTCCTAATTATCATATACAAACTATACGCACACAAGGGGGAGAGCTTACTTCTAATCCTAAACGGATCGTAGCGGAGTTCAAAAGCTACTACGAGACGCTCTATGATGGTGGTAAGGTCATACACAATCAAAGACGAGGGATAATCTCGGGGAATTCTTAAAAGAAGCCAAATTACCGACTTTGAGCAGGGTGGAGAAGGAAGCGTTACAGGCGGACTTCTCTTTAGAAGAGTTAACGATAGTTGTAAAGTCACTTAAGCCTGCCAAGGCGCCCGGTCCAGATGGTTTCTCCAACTTATACTATAAAAAATACCTGAAAATTCTAGCCCCACATCTATTAAAGCTATTTAATTCTATCTTACACGGGGCCTCGTTACCAGCTCAGATGCTTCAGGCGTCCATCTCCCTGATCCATAAACCTGGTAAGGACCCGGCAGACTGTAAGAGCTACCGGCCCATCTCGCTGATTAATACGGATGTTAAAATTTTCTACAAATTACTAGCTAATAGAGTGGGTATCGTCCTTCCCAGGTTAGTTCATCCAGATCAGGTGGGGTTCATCGGAGGAAGGCAAGCGGCAGACAATACCAGACGGATAATAGATTTGGTGGATTTGGCACAGAAACAGAATATCCCGTCAATGGTACTGAGTCTGGACGCAGAGAAAGCCTTCGATAGGATCGATTGGCCCTACTTGAGGAAGACGCTTAGGGCATTTGGCTTTGAGGGACGCCTCTTGGAGGCCATCATGGCCCTATACGAGGGGCCAACGGCGAGGGTGCGACATCAGGGATTCCCATCAGAGCAATTTCAAATTCGGAGCGGCACACGCCAGGGATGCCCGTTGTCCCCCTTGTTGTTCGCCCTATGCGTAGAACCCTTGGCGGCACATATCAGAAACAACCCGGATATTACGGGAATAGCTGTAAAAGGGCAGTCACACAAAGTGGCGCTCTACGCAGATGATGTGATCCTGACATTATCAAAGCCTCTCACCTCCCTGCCCAATGTCTTCTCAATTCTGGGGACCTTTAAACAAATTTCAGGGTTCAAAATTAATCAGGCCAAATCCGAAGCCCTCAATATAAATTTATCTAAACCAGTAGAAAAACTAATCGGACTCAATTTTAATTTTAAATGGCAACCCTCTATGATCAAATACCTAGGGGTATATATCACAAAGGAGTATAAGGCTTTATATAAAGCAAATTATCCCAGGTTGTTTCGGACTCTTCAAGAGGATCTCCGGAGATGGGCGGAGTGCAGTATCTTGTGGATAGGCCGTATTCATAGTGTGAAGATGAATCTCCTGCCACGGGTGCTGTACCTTTTCCAGGCCCTCCCGATCCCCCTGATAAAAGAAGATATCCTCTCGCTTCAGTCCTTAATAACAAAGTTTATCTGGAATAAGAAAGGCCCACGAATTAATAAAGCAATCTTGAGGAGGCCGACCTTGAGAGGAGGGTTGGGGGTGCCATGCTTGTTCGCCTACTACGAGGCAGCCCAGCTGAGCCAGATTGTACAGTGGCACACAGATCCGAATCTTCGGAGGTGGGTAGCATTAGAAAAAGAATGTTGCGCACCAGTAGATATTAAGAACCTAATCTGGCTGCCCAAAAAAAGTCAGGCCGCTATACGGACTCCGCTGCAGACCATGGTCAGCTCCTTGAAGACCTGGGATGCTGTTAAGTTTAAGTGCCATCTCACATC
Source organism: Ascaphus truei (assembly GCF_040206685.1). Lineage (NCBI taxonomy): Eukaryota > Metazoa > Chordata > Amphibia > Anura > Ascaphidae > Ascaphus > Ascaphus truei. The sequence goes on from NC_134497.1 coordinate 50,048,726, forward strand.
CCTGAACTCTCTGATGACTCCCATATGGGGGAACCCAAACTTTGCTCCAGGTGTGAATAGCTCTATTTTCTCAAAGTGGATTCAAGCAGGGTATCTCTGTCTAAACGATCTGGAGGACAGGCAATATATAAAAACATTTAAAGAGGAGAAAAATATACCAAACACTGAATTCTTTAGATACCTCCAGATCAGGGCCTTCTACAACGAGGCCCCAATTCGGCCCCGGAGAACAAATTTTGAGCAGCTCTGTTCAAGAGATTCGGACACAAGGGGACTAACCTCTAGAATGTACAGGGAAGTAGTGTGCCCGGAGACGGACGACCAACCCAAACTTACAGTGACAGTGGGAAGTGGACCTGGGAGAGACATTAGAGGACGAGGACTGGGATAGGATCCTGCAGGTGGCCGCCAAAAAGCTCTATCTGCACCACATTAAAGGAGAACGCATATAAAGTCATGATGAGGTGGTATTACACGCCCGCTAAATTATCTAAATTTGTCAAAGGCTACTCTCCGCTCTGCCCCAAGCAGTGCGGAGACAGAGCGGACTTATTCCATATGCTGTGGTCTTGTACGAAGGTGAACCCGATTTGGGGGGAAATTAAAGATTGGCTTCAACGACTGTTAGAAGTGGAAATCCCCTTAGACCCATGGCTGTTTCTATTGGGCAGACGAGTCGAGGGGCTATCAAACGCCACACATAAATTGATCACACATCTGGCTACTGCCACCAGATGCGAGATCGCGGCAGTATGGAAACAACCGGATATTCCAATTATTCCCAAGATTAGAAACAGAATTTGGTTTGTTTGCCGGATGGAACAGTTGACGAGTTTGGTTAACGATACCGGTTCAAATTTTCTAAAAGTCTGGGAGCCCTGGCTGGCACAGACAGACATCCCGGGAATAGATATTACCACAATCCTGCAATGATAAGCAGTAAATGCGTTCTTCAGTAATGAAATGGATCCATGACAGTTTAGGGACAGAGAACCTAGAGAGTGAGCGGGATCCAGGCTAGAATAGGCCCCCCTAGAACTAGGCAGTCAGAGCCGGAGCAGTAGGAGAGAAGCGGTCATTGTTCTTTGAAAGAGAGATCTACACTAACGTAAACACACAGTGTCCGAATGGAAGATTATAGATGGAACACTCCTCGCGCCTCCCCGCCCCCCCCTCTCCTCCCCCCCTTCCCTCCTTGCTAGCTAGCTGGTGTGTCATGTCCCCCTGTTCGTCCCGTGAGTCTAGTATGTCAAGTTTTTGGTTGATTGTATAAAAACACTAAATGAGGTGATGTCGCTGTAGACAATGGATGGTGTTACCATGTATGATGTATTTCACCCAATAAAATCAAAGTTATAAAAAAAAAAAAAAGGGGAACACTCAGAACGGACAAAAATAGTGGAACCTCCTCTCACGCGTTTCGGGCATGTACTGCCCTTTCTCAAGGAGTATAGGGTAAGCCGGGGGAGGGAGCTATTTAAACCTCTTACCGGCTAATGAAACAGATGACTCACATCTGATGAATGAAATTAATACTAAACTTGCATTGGTTAGCTAAAGTCTACATATTCTAAATTAAAGAAAGAATAAAAGCAAACATTTATTAAAGCATGTCCTCATGGTTGCACATAGGAATATGTATTGTTATAAAGAAGTTGATTATTTATTTATACCAAACAATTGTCCATAATAGTATAAAACAAATTATGGACAATTATATTGTTTATAAGGCAATTTCTAAATAGATTATGCCTAGTACATTAAACACTATATACCTGTAGTAATGGTAATACAAATTAATCTTTGATTTATAATTCAACAATACAAGTATGAATCTACTGTAATCTTAGATCCACAATATAAACCTATTGTAAAGGCAACCATGGGGATCAAAGAGTTAATCTGGATGTAATGCAATGAAAATAAATGGTAAATGATCATAAATACATACATATATCAAAAGAAATATATATAAATCACCATGAACATTATTTGGAATCGGCATATACAGTAGTTAAATAAAATATAACCAGAACCACTATATGAAAGAGGAAGAGTGAAAAGGGGGTGGGGGGAGGGTGTGGGGGGGAAAGTGGTGCTGATAAGTGGTTGCATTTCCGTTGTCTTGCTACTAACACAAAAACATTGGGGCACCGGGTGGCATCTTCAAATGCCTCTATAAATAACTGTCATTTACCAGGATACATTTGACACGCTAAAGTGTTCATTTGTAACTTATCCCTAGAATTTTTTTAAATGTACCATATATTTAGTGTTTAAATTTATAGTTCTGCTTTTTTTACCCTCGCAAAAAACATTTTGTAAGAGGTAAATGATACTGAGGTTTCTGTGATGCACATACTTGGTGAATACTTTTTCAATTTCAAAGCTCCCACTAGTGTCTTCCATCAAATCATCAACGATTGTCAAATTCACGTTACACTGGCGACACACTTTATTCGAGCTCGGCTAGTTCCACGAATTCGGGTATACCCGGGTGTATTGAGGTTTGTGACTGTTTTCTGCCCGAGTGCATTGGGTTATTTTCCAGGCAGGGATTGAAGCATTTTATTCCCGCTGGCTGCAATACTGCACAGTATATATATATATACTGCATTACAATTCATGAATTTATGCCATCTGGTAGACATGCGAAGCATTGCAGCCTATTAAATCCTAATCATTATCATTTAACAGATCAGCCGCCCGTCAGCCAGGCATGAACCCAGGCTGGGAAGGCAAACGCAACGGGGCTTGTCAGAGGTGAGGAGCGGCGCATTCCAGGTATCTGCCAGGTACATACTGGGTATTTGCTCGAATAAAGTGTGTCGGTGCAGTACCAGGGGGGAAAAGAGCATCATCATTAAATGTATCGGGTATACCCTCAATAAATCTAATGTGTGGCATAGTGTTTAACAGTTCATCATAAAGATTTTGCCAGCAAGCATACAACCATACAATGTTATCAGGCCAGTGTGACAAGTGAGTGTTAGAATGGTGCAAATAGCTTTTCTCTGAATTGGACGGTCCGGCTAAAATGCACGAGAAAGGATGTTGAAGCCGGATATCCATTACAGAGGTTTAATTAGTAACCAAAGGGAAGGGTGGTGAATTCGCTGTTTAGCAGTGGTTTTGTGTATACACACTTTTGCGTTTTCTGTAAGGCCGCGTCTCTATCTGCCAGTATCATTTATTTCGGACAATCCCAGACTCGTGTACCACAATTTTTTTTTGATCTTCAGGATCAGAGTGTAAGGGGTAGTCCAGGACAATATCTTTTAAACTTTTAAAGGTAATCAATTCAGCATTTGCAGCGTTCAGTGTTGTACCTTTAACTTTTAGACACGCTTTACCAGTGGAAAGCTTGTAACCATAAGTCTTGGGTCCGGCGGAAATAAATTCTGTAATGTGTGTGCCAGTCGGTACTGTAGCTCACTAGTCAGCTTCCCTAAGTAGTCACCAGAGGAGCATTCCTGTCACCTGTTTTGCTAACAAAAATCACAGAGTCAGTGTCATGGTAGAGACACCTCTCTTGAAGCTTGTCCAAAACACTGTACAGTTCAAGACGTGCATAGGCGGTCGTAAAACAAGCAATAAAAATTAACATTACGTGTGACCGTCATTTGTGTACTTCCAGCTAACCATGGCTGTGTCATCATCTATGAAGTCTAAAGATGACACATCGTCTTGTGGTGAAAAGGCGTAACAAAAAAGAGCATCGGGATCTGTTACCATACTTGTACAGCTCAACTCCGTTATAGCGCGGTCCTCGGAGGCCACCCGATCCGACCGCGCAATAACAGGGGTCGCGCTAATTTTTTTTTTAAATGGCTGCGCGCCCGATCAGGATGAGGAGGGAGCAGGGAGGAGGGGGGAGGAGGTGGAGTGAGGAGCCGGCAGCCCTACATGTCCCCTAGCAGCCACTGTAGTTGTCCCAGCATTCCCCGCACTCCCCTCAGCAGCTCCTCACCATCCAACCACGGATCACTGCAACTATCCTCCTGCCTCGCACCGATCCCCCCAGCCTCGCATTGATCCCCGCACCTTCCCCCCTAGCCTCGCGCTGATCCCCGCACCACCCCCCAGCCTCGCACCGATCCCCGCATTGCCCCCCCCCAGCTTCGCTCTGATCCCCGCACTGACCCCCCTGCCTCGCGCTGATCCCCCAGCCTTGCACCGTTCCTCCTCCCCCCTAGTAGCCCCACGATGCCCCCAAACGTGGGCTGTGACATCAAAGGTAGTGGGGCTGTGTGTGTGGTGTGTGGTGTGTGCTGTGTGCTGTGCTGTGTGTGCTGTGAGTGTATGCAGTGTGTGCTGTGCTGTGTGTGATGTGAGTGCTGTGAGTGTATGCAGTGTGCTGTGAGTGTATGCAGTGTGCTGTGAGTGTATGCAGTGTGCTGTGTGTGTAGTGTGCTGTGAGTGTGTACAGTGTGCTGTGAGTGTGTGCAGTGTGCTGTGAGTGTGTGCAGTGTGCTGTGAATGTATGCAGTGTGCTGTGAGTGTGTGCAGTAAGTGTGTGCAGTGTGATGTGAGTGTGTGTAGTGGGCTGTGAGTGTGTGCAGTGTGCTGTGAGTGTATGCAGTGTGCTGTGAGTGTATGCAGTGTGCAGTGAGTGTGTGCAGTGAGTATGTGCAGTGTGCTGTGAGTGTATGCAGTGTGCTATGAGTGTGTGCAGTGTGTGCTTTGAGTGTGTGTAGTGTGCAGTGAGTGTATGCAGTGTGTGCAGTGTGCAAAAAAATGTATTTAAATTTTTTAATTTTTTTAAATTTGGGGTCTATGCTCAAACCGCGTTATAAGCAGATCCGCGTTATAAGCAGATCCGCGTTATAACGGGGTTGAGCTGTATTTTGTAAATTAGTATTTTGTCCGAATTTACCCTACAAAGAATTTAGAAACAGTTTAGAAATTTGTCTTTTTGCGGGGTTAATGGCTATTTTGTCTGCGTGTAAATGAATATTCTCTTTTGAATAATACTCTCTGATGTATTTTTGTTTTTTTTGCCAGCATCTGTACACTAACTGGGGTAGCCTGATGCATCATGTTTGTCCCTGAGATGAACCTTAATGTATTTAGCAAACAATTTGTCTGTACCTTATTCAAAGTGACAAATTTAAAAAATGTTACACAATCGGTACCCTCTCTTCAGCGCCGCCTGAATTTCAACAGTCCATGTGATAGCAAAGCATCGTCTGGTTGGTGACGGCGCATGTGCTGCATAGCGGAAACATGCGTTTGCAGTTCATTTTAACAGGAAGGATGGGGAAAAATAAGTCTCTAGGTGGATAGACTTTTTCTTTAGCTACTCCAAAGTACCTGTCAAAAGAGGCAACATTCTCATAAATGATCTCTGGGTGACCTGTGGGATACTTTTTGGTTTTGTTGATAAAAGGATTCAGACTGGTGAAATCATAGAAATGTATAATCTCACCTGGGGCCGCTTTGTGGTACACCTTAATAGCATTTGTTCAGCTACCGTAAAGAGCATCACAGGGATTCATGGGTTGTGGAAAGTCACTTTTAAGGAGACACGCCTGTAGATCCGTATCTGTCTCTAACATGTTTTTCCACTCGTGCTCCCACAGCTCACGAACCGCATAGCCAAATGTTTTTTTTAGAAAGTGTGTTTTGATGGCGGTCTTGTGGTACAATTGACCATATGTATGAGCTGTAACAGTGTTTGTATCTTTTTCACTGCAACATATGGGACAGCCATGGTAAAAACAGCCATTGAATTCAAAGGCAGTTTGAATGCCATTAATCACCGCATAACCATCCAGAAAATAGCTACCCACCTTCTTTTCACCGCCCCTTAACCGTGTTGTATGACTATATTCTCTTTGTATGACACATACAATAGCCAATGTGTGGCGGGTGTAGAGAAATGTTTTTTTGTGATGTTGCAATTGTCAGTGGGTACAATGGCAATGGTATTTTTTGGTAAAAATGTGAGTTGAAACATGGCCATGCACACAGAGGCGAGTGTTGTCAGCTGAAAGGGGTCCACATTATAGACAATTGTTTCAGAAGGCTGATATTTACTATGTGTAATCATGCTTTTCTGCGTCATTTCTATGACACTGTTTCTAAAGCAGATTCAAGATATCTTTGAAATTTTTACATCCTTAATGCAATAGCTTTTAAGCTCAGCCTGAAAGTTGAAATCACAGTGTTTGTTCTCCTCATACCAGGACATGAACACCGTTTTCTCGTCAGGCATCATGTACTGAGTGCCGTAACGTTCTACAGAGGGCATAGAACCGCTGTAATTTTGATTCTGTACAGTGTTAAAAAAAAGTTTGGGAAATGTCCTTTACTGCCTCTAAACCCCAGGGCCACCAACAGGGGGGGGGGGGAAATCCGGTGCTGGTGTCCTGGGCCCCGTGAGTCAGCCGGGCCCCCTGCGTGGCCTTGCCCATTTTATAAAAAAAAAAAGTTTTTAAAAAAAATGTCGGCGACCCCCCCGCAGGGAAAGCAGGGTGTATGGCCTGTGCCTGTAGGCCTGCTCCCCCGCTCCCAATATGGGATGGAGGGGAAGCCCGTGCCCACCAACCCAGCTTCCCCCGTGTGCGCGCCAACCCAGCTTCCCCCGCACGCGCGCTGTAGACGGACGTTCACAGAGGTACCCAATTGGAGTCGTTATAATGTGAAATTATGATAGGCTTTATTGTGCCTTTTCCTTTTTATCAGGAAATTATCCAAACACAGGGGGGAACAAAGCTTCCATTCACTTGGGAGTATTTCTAGTGAACTCCTATGCAATTAATTCACTTCTCCGTTAGTTAAGCAATTCTCCCAACCCCAAACACATAGCATGCAATAAGCAGATATAAGCAGTCTTTTAAGAATGAAAGTCTTATCTGTTCCTTGTGGTTTGGAGGGAAAATCTTCACTGTCCCTGCTTCAGCTCCCTTGTCTCCAGGGTTGGTCAGCATACAGGTTTAGAAGTTTTCCCTGTGTCTTGTAAGCAGCTCTGCTGTTTCTTCTGGCAGGGCTCAAGACTGTTGTGAGAGTCAAAGACAATCTCTGCTCTCTCTCCCAAGTTCAGCTCTCAGTCACAGCTAAGGAGTTCTCACTTCCTGTTTCAAAAGACAGGCTTTCTAAGCCATCTAATCAGGCAGGTGGTGTTTTGTTAATTGACTACCAGCAGTTAACCACCACACTGCTGGATTAGAGACACATTACGAGAACAGGGATAAGTCCCCTGTTACATACCTCCCCTGTTTGTGGGAAGCTTGGGCTTACCACGGCCAAAGCACATCCTTCCACTCTCATTCGAGATCTTTCTGTGACTTGAATAAGAGTGGATGGAGGAAGAGAACCCTCTGTCCCGCTGGGATTGGAGCCCTTTCTCCAGTTTATTTTGTCTCCTCCCGAAGGTGCTTGAGATCAGCACTCCTCAGTCGCTTGAGGAGGACTTTTTCCACGTAAAGTCTTTTTATCTCGTGCGCGGTCATGAGATTTCTGTTGCGTCGGCACTCCTCTTTTTGTAGACAAAGTGTATGGCAACAGTTGTAGGGCCGTTAGGACTAGCCCTTAGAGTTTTCTGCTCTTTAAGCGGTCTTTCTGCAGTTTCTCCACACCACGGAGTCGCCAGTTCAGCATCTTTGGGACCGAGTTGCACCTCCACCTCCTTTTCCAGAGAACGTCCTATTTTTTCAGCTTCCTCAGCTAAGGACTCTTCTGGTTTTGATTCTGCACTCCTACCTCTATTTGTTGCCTGTTGGGCAGCTGTAGGTTTGGCTAGTGCTTTCTTAGGGGGCTCAAACTTCGTAATTTTGTTTTGAAGTTGCATGGAGTCCCCAACTCTCACTGTACCCTTGTCCTCACGGGCATTAGTTACTGTGGGATACTGGTGCTTTCTCTGAGTCTGTATCAGAATCTCCTTCATATTCTGGAGCTCTGTAATTTTTGTTGCCTTGTGGCGCACTATGAACTTCTTTGCTTGGGCCATAGTTACTTGTTTCAGTTTCTGGACCTTCTTGTGCTCCCTTTTGTGCCGCATCACCTGGGTTCTAAACTTGGCTTTTAGCGTTGCTTTGGTGATGCTCAGGGTAGCCTTCAGTTTCTCATGCTGCTTTGTGGGGACATACTGGGTCATCAGACGTTCATGCAGCACTTGAATTTCTTTAGCAGCCTGCAGCTTTTCTTCCTGCAGCGTTTGCTGCTTCTCCTCAACATACTGGAGGTGTGTACGCAGACCTTGCAATTGGTTATGCAGTCGGTGCTCTGCTTCAAACTTTTCCTTGACTTCTTCTGTCAACTGAAAATTTTCTTCTTTCAGTTTTACGTTTTCTGTTTTTAATCTTGAATTTTCTCTTTTTTCAGTCTCTGTATTCTTCAGGGCTTCTTTGCAGTCCTCCTTCCATTTAAGCACATCTGCTTTGAGAATGACACTCTCCTGGCGTGAGACTTCCTTCTCTAGGTTGAGGGTCTGAAGCTCCTTCTGAGAGACTTTGAGATCTGTATCAAGATTACCAATAGTTTCTTTAGCAATGTCCAGCTCCTCAGTGAGACTGTGTAGTTCCTTTCTGGAAACTTCCAGGTCTGTGCGGCAGCTGTTGGTCTCATGATGTGAGGCATCAAGTGCTCTGCGGAGTGTCTGAACCTCTTTCTGAGATACGTCCACTTCTATCCGGACACTGTTGACCTCCTGTTGTGATGCATTCAGCTCTATACGAAGAGTGTGAACCTCTTGCTGGAAGACTGTCCTCTGCTTCAGTGCCTCCTCATACTTCCGCTTTAGCGTAGCCACCATTTTATCAGATTGGCTCTGCTTTTCCTCCATGGCGGAAATAGTAGCCTTTGCAGTATCTAGCTCAGTCTTGAGATCGTCCAATTCTGTCCTGGCCGCAGAGTAAATTGTGAGCACAGTCTTCTGTAGCTCAGCATTATTTTTTCTCTCTCTTCCTAATTCTTCACAGAGCAGATCACAGTCATGCCTGGCAATTTTCAGGGCGTCTTCAGGGCTGGTCAAGGGATCGTCACTCAGTGGTTCCGGCTCCGCTTCCCTGGGATGACTGGTTGAGGGTTCCTCACTGTTGGCACCGGACAGACACTTCTTTGGGGTACACGACTTCTGCCTTGGGTCCTCTGGATATTCGGTTAACCGTGTGACGAACTCTCCATTTTCTCTAGGCTGCAGGGCAACTCGGTCCCCCTTTTCCTCCACAGGATCTGCGGACGTGTCTGTTCCTTCCACGGTAAGTGAAGAACTGCTTTTCTTTTTCCGCCTTTTTGATTTGGATGACACCGTCCCTTCAGGGATATTGGGGTCTCCATCTTCATTTAAAATTTTAGCAGCTTCATTATATATGCCAGGCTTCTCTTGCAGTTGCTTTAGCTGACAGAAATATTGGGTGATCTGCTGCTCCCGCTCTGTCTCCTGTTGATCATATTCGTCATCAAAGGGAGCAGTCTTTTCTGTTCGTGCCGAGTTCAGGCACCCCCACCATTCTTGGGGTGTTTTGTGGGTGTGACTAGGTTCGGGTTCCCCATAAGAGATGTCTTCCTCTTTATTGGACTGGAAGGGCCACTCTTCCGTGTTCATTACAGGAATGCTGCATCTTGTCCCCCATTTTTAGGCTACCAGGTGTAATTTTCTTCCTGACCTCAGGAGGCGCTATTGCAGCTGTTGCCACTGTATTTGCTAGAACCCCCAATTGTTGTAGTCCTGCAGATGGGCATATTTTGCTTGTAGAGGTCGTAGCTCTCACAGGCATCTCTGTAGACTTTTCTTTCTTGGATAATTTTTTTTTTTCAATAGCAGCAGTGCTGTGCATGCATTTTTTTTTATCAGTTATACAAGTTGTGCCGCGGCTAGGTAAAAAAAAAGTCTATTTGCTATACACCATTTACTTGCTGGGTGCAATCCCTCCACTTCAGCAACAGAATTTGGTTTTCTGCCTGAGTTCAGTAATTTTCAGTCTCATCTTTGGGTATTATGGCATTCACACTTCACTCTTTGGGTGTCTGTTTTGCTCGCAAGATAATAGGCATACTTTTTAACTTGCAGAAATAAAACATTCTTTGCAGTGGACTATTTCTTTCATTCCCGGCAGGGTGACTCAACACTCAGCAATTGGCTTTGAAAAACCTTTTTCCTTTATAGGGCAATTTTACACTCAGCATTTGTTTGCTAAAAATTCCCCTGCTTCAGCACAATCTTGTATCAATTTTCACACTTTTCTGCATATACTCCATTCACAGCTGGTAGTCCTATGCGGTGTGGCAACCTTTATCTGCAAAATCAGTACCACTCGTGGGTCACCATCTGAATTCACTGCTTCAGCGAAACTTTTGAAAACAACAAACACCTATCCCTTTTCAAGGGCTGACTCACTTCTTGAATCCTGTCTATGGCTGAAAGGCAAAACCCCTATTTCAATGACCGTATTACCCTTTGTGATAGTCAATTATAGGTTTACCTGCTTCAGCAGTCTCTTGGGATTGGGGAAAAGAGTCCATCCGTGGTTTTTGTAAGTCTCAGTGCAGTGTAAGTTTCAGTGGTGTGTACCCCTTTAACTCTGAAAGGTAGAAAAAACAGGATATTCAGCGCTCGTGCTGTATGATGGTGTGGATGATCCCTTTGCAGCATGTACATAAAGCGTCTCCCCAGAAACTCTCAAATCTAGGTGAACCCCCTTTAAAAAGGGGGGAGGGCACCCTGAAATACAAGATAATAAAAAATGCACAAATGCGCACCAGGGATTAGTGGAAGGTGATTTATTAAAAATACACACAAACTCTGAGGGGATCCAACCCCACCTCAGAACAGCTGTGCAGCTGGACGGCTAAGTACTACCCAGGAGAACACCTGATGGTGACTAAACCCTAAGCTGCACAGTATACAAATACAGTAAAATGTATATAAAAACACATGAAAGAAAAAAACAAACATGAAAACAACCTATCAACAGATTTGTATAGAAACCGCCATAGGGTTGGGCACTGGCGAGGGGAAACGGACACTCACACTGAGACAGTCAGCAGACTCGCGGTGGCTGCACAGGATCCGGATCTCGGCACCGCGGAGATGGATAAAACCGCTGCTGTCTCCTTCAGGCTCCGTCTCAGCTTACTAACATCCTGCGCGTGTATGCTGGTAAGCTGAGACGGAGCCTGCAGGAGACAGCAGCGGTTTTATCCATCTCTGCGGTGCCGAGATCCGGATCCTGTGCAGCCACCGCGAGTCTGCTGACTGTCTCAGTGTGAGTGTCCGTTTCCCCTTGCCAGTGCCCAACCCTATGGTGGTTTCTATACAAATCTGTTGATAGGTTGTTTTCATGTTTGTTTTTTTCTTTCATGTGTTTTTATATAAATTTTACTGTATTTGTATACTGTGCAGCTTAGGGTTTAGTCACCATCAGGTGTTCTCCTGGGTAGTACTTAGCCGTCCAGCTGCACAGCTGTTCTGAGGTGGGGTTGGATCCCCTCAGAGTTTGTGTGTATTTTTAATAAATCACCTTCCACTAATCCCTGGTGCGCATTTGTGCATTTTTTATTAACCCCTTTAACTCTGCCTCTGCTGCATGAGAGGTTTTTTTTTTTTTTTTTCAAGTTGTTTAGACTGTTTGTAGGCAAAAAGCATAACAAAAAATTTCACATAAAAACTCCGGTCCTTTTTAACTACAAAGACACCTCTTGTCCCACCTCGGACACCAAATGTAGACGGACGTTCACAGAGGTACACAATTGGAGTCGTTATAATGTGAAATTATAATAGGCTTTATTGTGCCTTTTCCTTTTCATCAGGAAATTATCCAAACACAGGGGGGAACAAAGCTTCCATTCACTTGGGAGTATTTCTAGTGAACTCCTATGCAATTAATTCACTTCTCCGTTAGTTAAGCAATTCTCCCAACCCCAAACACATAGCATGCAATAAGCAGATATAAGCAGTCTTTTAAGAATGAAAGTCTTATCTGTTCCTTGTGGTTTGGAGGGAAAATCTTCACTGTCCCTGCTTCAGCTCCCTTGTCTCCAGGGTTGGTCAGCATACAGGTTTAGAAGTTTTCCCTGTGTCTTGTAAGCAGCTCTGCTGTTTCTTCTGGCAGGGCTCAAGACTGTTGTGAGAGTCAAAGACAATCTCTGCTCTCTCTCCCAAGTTCAGCTCTCAGTCACAGCTAAGGAGTTCTCACTTCCTGTTTCAAAAGACAGGCTTTCTAAGCCATCTAATCAGGCAGGTGGTGTTTTGTTAATTGACTACCAGCAGTTAACCACCACACTGCTGGATTAGAGGCACATTACCTGAACAGGGATAAGTCCCCTGTTACACGCGCCAACGCAGCTTCTTGCGTGTGCCCACCTCCAGCCATGAAATCCACATTCTCAGCCCCCCCTGCTGCCCACCTATCATGCCCCCGAGCCCAGGCAGGAGCCGTGAGGATATCGGGTGCAGAGGGGGGAAGAGTCTTGCATGGCAGGAAGCAGCACCCACCTGTTCAAGGTCAGTCACTCACCCACCCACCCAGGCAGTCACCCACCCAGGCAGTCACCCACCCAGGCAGTCACCCAGTGACTCACCCAGCCAGGCAGTCACCCACCCAGGCAGTCACCCACCCATTCACCCGCCCAGTCAGTTACCCACCCAGTCACTCACTTACCCACCATTCAGTCACTCACCCACCCACCCAGTCACTCAGTCAAGTCACCCACCCATCCAGTCACCCACCCAAACACCCAGTAACCGAGTCAACCACCCACCCACCTAGTCACCCACCCACCTGTTCACCCTAGTCACTCAGTCATCCACCCACCCAGTCATTCAGTCACCCAACCCAGTCACCCAGTCACCCAGTCACCCAGTCACCCAGTCACCCAGTCACCCAGTCACCCAGTCACCCACCCAGTCACTCAAGTCACTCAGTCACCCACCCACCCAGTCACCCACCCACCCACTCAGTCACCCTAGTCACTCAGTCACTCAGTCATCCACCCACCCACCCAGTTATTCAGTCACCCACCCAGTAATTTAGTCACCCACCCCCACCCAGGCACTCAGTCAAAGTCAGCCACCCAGTCACTAAGTCACCTATCCAGTCACTCAAGTCACCCAGTCATCCACCCAGTCACTCAGTCACCCACCCAGTCAATCAGTCACCCACCCAGTCACCCACACACTCAAGTCACCCAGTCACTCACCCACCCACCCACCCAGTCACTCGGTCACCCACCCAGTCACCACCCAGTCACTCGGTCACCCACCCACCCACCCAGTCGAGATCACTCACCTAGTCACTCGGTCACCCACCCAGTCACTCAGTCACCCACCCAATCAGTCTCAGACTTGACTCAGTCAAGTCACTCAGTCAAAGTCACTCAGTTACCCACCCAGTCACTCAGTCACCCACCCACTCAGTCAAGTCACTCACTCAGTCTCCCAAGTCACCCACTCAGTCACCCACCCACCCGGTCACTCAGTCACCCACCCAGTCACTCAGTCAAGTCACCCACCCACCCAGTCACTCAGTCACCCACCCAGTTACCCACCCAGTCAGTCAGTCAACCAGTCAATCAGACACCCAGTCACCCACCCAGTCACTCAGTCACCCACCCAGGCAGGCCTCTCTTTTGTTGAAAATATAAAAATAAACAGATTTTTTTTCCGTATTACAATAAGAAGAAAACAGTTAAGTAAAAGTTGCGCGCTAAAAAATATTTTTTCGTGGTAAGTGCGCTATGGGTTCGGGGAGCAGGCGGGGGGGAGGGGCTGCTCCTTTCATTTGTCCCAGGCCCCATGATTTCTGTTGGTGGCCCGACCTGTGGCAACTTGCTGAGCTTCATGGTCAGGAAGTTTAAAGAGTCGATAAATCTGATATCCAGATCTTGTACTGTTCCACATAATAATTTACCGCCTTGTGCTAGTAAATCTATTTTTATCTTCTCTTTAAGCAGCTGTTGCACCACAAAATAGGAATCGTAACGTCCGGCATTATGGACTATGAATGTGTAACCCCTAAAGGAGCGTGCTATGATTTGTTTTACAAAATCAGCCAGACATTCTGCCCCTAGAACTCCCATCCCTCAGCGCCGTCTAACAGGCGGGTATTAATTTTTAAGGGGGCCTCTTTACAATCATTTAACGGCATGGCGTAGATGTAATTTGGTATGTGTATGCCTGCCTCCTGCATGCACTCAAAGTCATAAAAAATGTACTTGTCAGTTGCGTCATGTGGCATCTTTTGTTGCATGTAACAGAGGTGCCCGTCAAAAGTATCGATGTACTGTAAGCATAACAGACTCTGCACTGTAACCCTTTGCAATCCTGATGATTGACGTGTTTCGGGCCGTGTGCCCTTTATTACCTTGATAAAGGGATTCTATCTGTTTTTGAAGCGCTGGTCACCTCTATCTGTTAAACAACCATCACCAAGAACCTCGACATTGCTCTGTAACATATTTGCCACATGTTCCAAAAATTTCACAGCGTTTAAGGAGTCCTTAGACCGTCTAATAGAGTATAAAGCTCTATTTAAGGTGCTACCATATAGGCGTAATTGTACCAGATCATGGGGTCCTATGTCGGGCAATATTCTATTCAATGTGCACTGTATAGCAGCGTGTACTGCTTGTACTGCCACTGAAAATAATGGTATTCTGTCTAGATTTACAAATTGAAAATTTTCAAAATATTCCACCGCATTAAAATTCTGTTGTGTTCTTTGGAACTGCGCAACCCAATTCCAAATGGGGTCAGTATGATCCACCGCCTCATTAGAGTGTTGTATTATTTATTTATTTATAACATATTTTACCAGGAAGTAATACATTGAGAGTTACCTCTCGTTTTCAAGTATGCCTGGGCACAGAGTTAAGATAAATAATATATGGTTACAAATACAGTTACATAAATGAACAGGGTGTACATTATATACAAGACATTGCATGCACATTTAAAGAAAATATATATTATGGGCGTATGAAACAGTTACAGACCAGATTAAAATGTGTGACAGCCTTAGATTTGAAAGAACTTAAACTGGTGGTGGATGTGAGAGTCTCTGGTAGGTTGTTCATGTTTTGGGGTGCACGGTAAGAGAAGGAGGAACGGCCGGATACTTTGTTGAGCCTTGGGACCATGAACAGTCTTTTGGAGTCTGATCTGAGATGATAGGTGCTGCATGTGGTAGGGGTGAGGAGCTTGTTCAGGTACTGTAGCTGGGTAGCTTGCCCATAAAGAATTTGAAGGCAAGACAGGAAACGTGAACTTTGCACCTAGACTCGAGTGATGACAAATCTAGTTCTTTGAGCATTTCGCAGTGATGTGTGTTATAGTTGCATTGGAGAACAAAACGACAAATTGAATTGTAGAGGTTGTCAAGTTTGCTTAGGTGGGTTTGAGGTGCCGAGCCATATACTATGTCTCCATAGTCAATAATTGGCATTAGCATCTGCTGCGCGATACGCTTTCTGACCAGCAGGCTTATGAAGGATTTTTTCCTTTAAAGTACCCCTAGTTTGGCATAGGTCTTGGTTGTCAGGGTATCAATGTGCATCCCGAATGTTAAGTGGGAGTGAAACCATATGCCCAGATATTTAAAATTAGTGACAAGGGTTAGGGTGTTGTTAGCGTTGGTTCTAATCTGGAGCTCAGTCACTGGAAGCTTTAAAAATGTAGTCTTGGTCCCAAATACCATTGTTACAGTCTTGTCAGTGTTTAAAAACAGTTTGTTTTGGGAAATCCAGTTTTCGAGTCTCAAAATGTCAGACTGAAGTATGTGTTGAAGGTCAGAGAGGCTATGGCTGTGTGCATATAAGATTGTGTCCTCTGCATACAGTACATGTGTATTGAAGCTTCCTGACAAGCTGTGGGTAGATCATTGATGAACACTGAGAAGAATAGGTGCCCCAGAACAGAGCCTTGAGGTACACCACAGATTATATCCAGGGGGTTGGAGTTAGAGCCTGAGATGGAAACATGTTGGGATCTACCTGATAGGTAGGACTGAAACCAGTTTAAAGCATGCTTCCCTATTCCAGAGCTCTGGAGTTTGTTAAGCAGGATAGCATGATCAACAGTATCAAAAGCCTTTGCAAAATCTAGGAATACTGCACCAGTGAGTTGTCCCCGTTCCATTCCACACTGGATTTCACTGCAAACTTTTAGCAGGGTAGTTACGGTGGAGTGTTTGGGGCAAAAGCCAGATTGGAATTGGCTTGGTAAATTTGTCTTGGTATTGTAATCGCTTAATTGGGAGTGGACACATTTTTCCATGACTTTGGATAGAATTGGGAGAAGTGAGATTGGCCTGTAGTTTGAGACAGTGTTTTTGTCCCCACTTTTGAAGATTGGGACAACTCTGGCAGTTTTGCAGGTCTTAGGGATAATACCTGCAGACAGGATAGAGTTGACTATGGAAGCAATTAGTTTGGCAATGGCTGGGGCACCAAGTCGTTGGAACCTAGATTGTAGTAAGTCAGGTCACATTGGCTGCTTAGTTTTAGTTTGAGGAGCGCTTGTGTAATCTCCTCTTCGGATACTGGGCCAAATTGAAAATTGTGGGCAGTGTTGGGAGGGGGTGGGGCTATGTGGGTACTCCCAGGATGATATTCAGGTTACATAGTTACATAGTTACATAGTAGATGAGGTTGAAAAAAGACGTAGGTCCATCAAGTTCAACCTATGCTAAATTTAGACAACTGATACTTTATTCTATATCTATACTTACTTATTGATCCAGAGAAAGGCAAACAAAAAATCCCATTAAGGGGAAAAATTAATTCCTTCCTGACTCCAAGAATTTGCAATCGGATTAATCCCTGGATCAACATCCTTTCCATGTATACTTATTTGGTATATCCCTGTATACCTTTCCCATCTAAAAAGATGTCCAACCTTTTTTTGAAGACAAAGGATGAGACACGCACTCAAAATCAATGGTAATAGAGGTGGGGTACTTAGCTGCCGGTGCGCTGGTCCTGGGGAGCTCCTGTAGTCCCAAATGTTCCAGTACAAAGAAGAAGAAGCAGGCACATGGTCTTACTCAAAAGGAGGTTTAATATGCCATAAATTCCAACGTTTCGGCAGTCAAATACTGCCTTTCTCAAGGTGAAGGCTACCAAACACATGAAAACAGTCAAAATATATACCACTGATACTCACCCCTCCCCATTCTGCCACATAACCAGGATGTTGACGCCCACCTGATGACGTCAGAGCTACCATATGGCGCCCCCTAGTGACGTCAGACATCTAGATCTAATTCCCTGGCAATACAGCATAGAGCTGTCTTGGAGGACTGCAGCCACAGCCACACCTCTCCCCAGACTGAACACTCCCCCATGATGACGTCAGCGTGACCCGGCCGTCAGGGAGGGGGGGAAGAGCGGGGGGCGTGCACCAATCAAAACTGTACTCACAGAGCTGGACAAAGATGTATCCATCGCCATGGGATCAGTGTCAGAGCAGGGAGGAGTGAGACACTCCTACAAATCACCCTGAAAGTGTAAATAAACCACACACCAAAATATTAATAAAGCATATGTGCACAAAACTAATACAGCAATATACTATTAAAAACATGTGACTGTATACTGCTGATGACATCAGTATAATCCTGCAAAGTTACAGTGAAATGCCACATAAGAATATGCAGTACATCAGTATTTAGAATATACTAGTGTGTATACCTAGGTCAGAAATTGGTACACACAGCCAGGGGGATGGGAAGGGGGAGGGAAGGAGGGGGAAAAAAAAGCATTTGGGCCTGATAGGCCACAAGACCATTTGCAGGAGCTGGAAAAGCTCAAAAAGAAGGAAATTGAGCTGTTTGCTCACGGCAGTACGTTATCTGAATATTACAGGCAGAGATTACTACCTCGTGGATTCCGCATCAACAACAGACCCACAATTGGCACAGATAAGCCTGCATTCTGTGAGAGGTGTTGCCAGGTCCTTAATAGGGCCTCTTTGGACTTGATTATCTTGGTTATTTAGGAGGTGGGGGAACAACTTAGCCACACAAGGAAGGATATACTCAAAGTGGAAATCCTCATTGAACAGTCTAGCGCTGGTACGGACGTTGTACAATCATTGGATAGTCTTAAGACCAAGCTGGAAAAAATTAAAAGTGATCTTATTCACTTTAAGAAGTTGAAATTCAAAAAAGTTGTTAATGACTATAAAGATGGAAGGGTATACCCGTGGCTGAAGCAAGACCCCAAACAACGCAAGAACCAAAGAGGGAGAGCACCCCAGGGAGTCCAAAAAGTCCACACCAGTGACTCTGAAGCCCATTCCTCAACAGAACGTCAGAGAGGCCAAAGTCCGGCCCCTTTTTTAGGCCAATCCAAGGACAAGGAGAAAGGAAAAGGAAAATTAGACGAGGGGGCCAGGGGAAAGCGAAGATCACCCTATCCCCTCCGTACAATTGAGCAGAAATGAGTATGGACACCTTGGTTGTTAATCTTTCTGATTACACTCTTAATCAATGTGAAATGTCTGTTTTAGCTAGGGGGCCATCATATGTACCTTTTTTTCTAACAGGTCTACAGAATCGGTGCATTCCAATATCCAACCAGGGACAGGTAATCCTCCTATGGAACCACAAGGGACAGTTAATTTGGCCACTGACCAGCAAGGGACAGATAATTCAGCTTCTTATCAAGGTACCAAAATGTGCAAACTCAAATCTACTTTTGTCCCGCCATTTAAAAATCAATCAGTCAGCACATATATACGACTGGTTAAGGCGGACATTGCAAGGTACAAAAAAAACTAACATAGGGCTACATATAATACGTCTGTTCAGGAAAAGGAAGCATTAAAATTTTTGACTAATAATAATGACATTATTATTAAGCGTGCAGATAAGTGGGGTGCCCTAGTAGTGCAGAATTACTCAGATTATAAGGCTGAAGTTACCATCATACCAAATATAAGTACCAAAAAGAATACAATATCAAAAACAATCCTCACCCTGACCTAAAGTACAGCATACAACACAAAAAAATTACATCTATCTAATTCCAAAAAGCATTACACACACATTTATGCATAGCAGTGTAGCCAAAATCATTTTAAACACAGCAATACAATCATTTCCTACCAAATCATTTCTTATCCTGTATGTATATATCGATCTAGACATACATACTGTACATACATACATACAGAGGAAAGAAATGATCTTAAAATAAATAAATATTTCACATGTAAAAAAAAAAAGAAAACATGTACAAGTTAAAAAAAATACATTTCTTTTGTTCACTTACCATTACTTGACCCACTCACCGACTCCCATAGAACAGCTTACTCTTGAACCAATCCACGCACAGGAACCCATAAAATAATAATCCATAAAATACTACACCATTAAAAAATAAACCATAAAAAAATAAACCATAACAATCCATGGGTCTTCTATTTGTAATCCATCTTCATCTGTATTCTTCTTTCTTGTATCTTCCGCTCTCTTCAGGGGTCTTCTTGTCTTCTTTTGCCACGCCCTGGTCTTCTTTCTTCTGTAGGAGGTCCTTCCTCCTCGGCGTCTGCCTTCAAAATGAGACGACATAGGCTTTTATAGGCCTTTGACGTCACATTGTCCATATCCTTCCCCTCTCTCTTTTTAAACTTCCATGCCGCAATAAAGATTTTTCTATGCCCAGCCCAGCCTCTGCCAATTTGTTGCGCGGCCGTGCCCGCTATTTTTTCCTCCCAAGTGAGGACACTTTGCTTGTACTTTCATACAGCCTGGCGCACGCATGAATCAAGACAAAGCCGGACGAACTTTGAAGATACCAGTGAGTAATTTCATTCCTTACTTTTGGAGCATCCCCAGGCATTGTGGGTCATATAGTAGCGGGACTTATGTATGGGGTCTGGGCGGGTTCTAGGACCTTTCCCAGACAACCCTTCACAGTCACCGCCAGACCACATTCCAACTAAGGGGGTTATTCTTCTGCTCCTGTACACAGTTTGTTCTTCCGGACAAAGCAACATATTTATCATTCAAGTATAATTAAGCTCTGTAGCACTGGTTAAATTGGGGAAGCAGTGTACCCCAATGTTCTCTTTACATTCCAGAATATTATCCAGTATTAAACCTTCAAGTAGTTTCCCTACTATTGAAGTCAGGCTTACAGGTCTGTAATTTCCCGGTTGTGATGTAGCTCCCTTTTTAAATATAGGCACCACATCTGCTTTACGCCAATCTTGTGGTACTAAGCTTGTGGAAATGGAGTCCTTGAATATTAAATATAATGGTTTTGCTATTACTGAGCTTAACTCCTTGAGAACTCTTGGATGTATGCCATCGGGGCCAGGTTCCTTATTTATTTTAATTTTTTCAAGTCGCTTATGAACTTCTTCCTCAGTTAACCAATTGTTCATTAATATGGAGGTTGTAGCTTCCTCCTGTGGCACTACTACAGTATTGAACTTGATTCTTCCCTGGTAAACACAGAAGCAAAGAATTTGGTTAATACCTCAGCTTTTTCCTTATCTCCAATAATTTGCCTACCCATCTCACACTGAAAGGGTCCTATATTTTCTTTTCTCATTTTTTTGTTATTAAGGTACTTTAAGAACTTTTTAGGGTTGACCTTACTTTCTATTTCAATCCTTTTATCATTATCCATTTTTGCTAATTTGATTGCCCTTTTGCAATTTTTGTTACATTCCTTATAATTCTGATACGATGTCTCTGTCCCTTCTGACTTAAAAATCTAAACGCCTTCCTCCTCTTGTCCATTTCCTCCCCTACCTGTTTATTTAGCCACATTGGTTTTGACTAATTTCTTTTATACTTATTACCCAAGAGTATACACTGATAAGTGTGCTTTTCTAACACTGTTTTAAAGACTGCCCATTTATCTTCTACATTTTCCCTGCAAAAACATGATCCCATTGTATTACTACAAGATTAGACTTCAGTTTATTAAAATCTGCCTTTCTAAAGTTTAAAGTCTTTGTTGAACCCAAGTACAGGCATACCGCGCATTAACATACGCAATGGGACCGGCGCATGTATGTAAAGCAAAAATGTACTTAAAGTGAAGCACTACCTTTTCCCACTTATCGAGGCATGTACTGTACTGCAATCGTCATATACGTGCATAACTGATGTAAAAAGTCTCCCCACTTGCGCACAGCTTCGGTACAGGTAGAGAGCTGGTATTGCTGTGCAGGACGGGCTGACAGGCGCATGCGCGAGCTGCTGTTTGCATATTGGGCGATATGTCCTTACTCGCGAGTGTACTTAAAGTGATTGTCCTTAAACCGGGGTTTGCCTGTAATCTGTTTTTTGATAATTTATTTCAAATGAGACCATGTTATGATCACTGTTACCCAAATGTTCCAGGACTTGAATATTAGTTATTACTTCTACATTGTTTGATATGACCAAACCCAGAACTGCCCCTCTCCCTCAATAATTTGGGTCATATAATTGTCTTTAAGCACCCCCAAAAACCTGTTTCCTTTTGTTGTAATGCTAATCTCATTGCCCCAGTCTATGTCTGGATAAATAAAATCCCCCATTATGCAAACATGACCCAGTTATATGCCTTCTCCATTTGCAAAAGTATTTTAGCTTCCTCAATCTCACAGATATTTGGTGGTTTAAAGCATATTCCTACAAACATCTTTATACTTTTACCTCCACTGCTAATTTCTATCCACAAAGTCTCTACATTTTCATCATTCCCTTCATAAACATCATCCCTTATAATAGGTTTTAGATCCGGTTTAACATATAAACATATTCCACCTCCCCTTCTATTTGTTCGATCATTCCGAAAAAGAGAATAACCCTCTAAATTGACTGTCCAGTCATGAGTTTCATCCCACCATGTTTCAGTAATGCCTATGATATCATACTGCTCTCTTGCAGCTATTAATTCAAGCTCCCCCATTTTATCTGTCAGGCTTCTTGCATTAGCAAGCATGCATTAAATTTTTTTTCCAGCCTGTACTATTATCTTATCTGCTCCTTCCTTTCTGCTCCCACTTGGTTTAATCTTTAGAAGTTTTCTAGTATTATCCATATTTAATATGGGGGACTCACTGCTTGTCAAACTTGCACTTGCCCCCATTCTACCTCCATACCACCTTGTATCCTCATCTATTCCATTTAGTTCATTATCTGTTTCATTCCTCTCCCCCCTCCATCCTAGTTTAAAATCTCCTCCAACCTTTTTAGCATTCTCCCCCCCAGCACAGAAGATCCCTCTTCATTGAGGTGCAATCCGTTCCTAGAATATAGATGGCACCTCTCAGAAAAGGAGTCCCAGTGCTCTAAAAACCCAAACCCCTCCTTCCTGCACCACTTTCTTAGCCATGCATTAATGTCCCTGATCTCTGACTGTCTCCCTGCGGTAGCGCATGGCACTGGTAGTATTTCAGAAAATACTACCTTGAAGGTCCTTGCCTTAAGCTTTTGGCCTAGATCCCTGTAATCATTTTTTAGGACACTCCATCTTTCTCTAACTTTTTCATTGGTGCAAATGTAATTGCAATGTATTGGCTATGTATTTTGTTGACAACGGAGGACACGGATTTTGCTGGCGAGGTGGCTTCTTATTGATGAGGTCAGTAGAACTTTCTTTATTTTACTATGCTAGTTAATGTGTTTAATAATGGGCAGATAATCTATTATCCCTATCTGGATAATAGTTATTTTGCACATTATTGTACTGAATGTGTTGGGGGGGGGGGGGTGGATTGATGTATTTAATGTATATGACATGTTTATTTTTTTAACATACAGGGTTGTTTCCTTTTGGTTTGCGAGAGACCTCTGGAGACCACCTCCGGTATCCTCGGGCTTTTCACGGGTACCAGGCTGCCGGGTCCACGGGGGACACCTGCGGGGAAGAACCGGCGGCCCCACATCTGTGGGAGCACCGCAGACCCATAGGGACAACCCATGGGTCCCCAGACCCCCGTGGGAACCACCCGAGGCCCCTCAGACACCTGTGGGTCTGACCCGAGGCCCCCCAGACATCCGCAGGCTTACCGTGGAGACCCCATTGTGGCCCATGGTGACCTGCGGAGACCACCTTTTGGACCATGGCGCCTGGCGGGAACCACCAACAGGTCTCCAGACCCTGTGTGAAACATGATGCTGGACTGTATGTCTGTGAGGTGACTCGTCAGGCCCACGGGGACTCCCGTGGGCCTCGGGTATTAACCAAGTATGTTAAATAATAAATCATGTATTTATGGGGGGGCACAGGGGGTGGCTATGTATTTAATAAATATAATGATGTTTATTGTGGGGCTGTGTATTGTTTTTATTGTGGGTACTGTGGGTGGGGGAAGAGGGTATTGGCCCCAAGGGTATGTGGGTAGGCCTCCCGGCTGGGTAGTGTGTGAGGGTGGTTAGGCCTCACGGGGTGGGGGGTTAGTGGGGGAGCATATGTAGGCCTCCTGAGTGGTGGGTGAGGGTGGGTTAACCCCTTAATGACTGTAGCGGTTAATAACTACTATGGTGATTAAGGGGTTAGGGGACATTACATTGGCTGTTTTTATTTTTAACCAAGGAGAAGGCTGCTCAAAGCTCAGAACGGAGAGCAATAAAATATATATAATAAAGTCAATGATGTATTGGACAACTGTGGTTGCACTGAGGGAAAATATAAACGTGGGATTCAGCATGTGTTGCTTGTAGAAGTGACCGAAGACAGAAATGTGCAGTGTGGGAGTTCCATTGGACAACGCTACCTGGGATAAGCATTAAACAGAGGGGAAATATATTACCTCTGTTGATCCCGTAGTGTAGCACTCCGTTAACACTGTGTATCTGTCCGGTCTTGGGCGTAGGCGTCGTAGATTCCAAGTCTGCTGCTTCCTTCTCTCAAACTCTGTGGAGCTCCCGAGTACCGGTGGTGTGTGTGTCCACTTCCGGTCCATCCTGGAACGCTCCCCTCACTCCGCAAGTTCCGCGAGTAGTGTAAGTGTAGCAGAGAATCCCATATAAAGTGCCCTCACAGCCTCAGTGCGTCTCTCCAATCGGCAAGCAGTATACAGGAAGATAGGGATTGGTATGAGACTGCAGCGTCCAGGAAAAAAGCACCCTCAGCTCACCAGGTATGAAATGGATAAAAACGTTTATTTAACTACATAAAAATGAAAAAAAGACAAAATACAGAAAAACACAACCTCCTATGCGTTTCAGGCTCTTAAAGCCCTTTCTCAAGGAGTATAGTTGGGACTGTGAGTTAAGCTCCTTTATATAGCCCCTCCTGTGTACTTACAAAGCAGCTGTGGATAATTGCCATTGATTATAATCACAATTGTTGTCATGACAGTATCAAACACACATGATGTAAAGCATCACTTGAATCATAAAAGTTAACCAGAAATGAAAAATACATTTTGTATAATAGAGTATAGTTTATCAAAACTGTAAAAAATTCGTAATGGAAATATATCATGATTCAAGTCTGTGGAAAAAAACAACTAATTGAAAATAGATTGCACAAAGCAAAATATATATCATGAACAAAGTTGATTCTCCTGTCTGATGCAATAAATAAAATATTGAGGACTCTTAAAAAGAAAAGGTATAACCTGAGGTATGATGTGTTTTTATGAAAGAATGAAAAACTAAATTAAATTTTTTTTAAATAAAAACTGGAAAAAATGAAAAAAATTAAAAAAATAAATAGATGAAAAAATGAATGAAAAAGAGGGATTAATTTAGTTTTTTTTGTAACTTAAATTTTATTAGTTTATAATTTTATAATATTATACAATACAATACATTACAAAATACATTATGTCATGGTGATTCTCAGTGCATCTGGAAGTATAACGTTACTAATATCAATGGAATAGAACTTTAATCTGTGGTCAGACTGGTGGGCCTAAAGGGGTATCGAGACACGGCTCGCTTTCCGGGGTCCATATTATGGTGACAAACCCCCCTTCTAATTGGGGGGGACCAGGTGTAAAAGCTCAGTCACCGAATCATTAACCGCCCGACCGACTAGTCGGCTGACACACGACTCATCCAGACGACGTATACATAAACAGGTAGACAACTACATGGGTAGACAAACAAACGTGAAGACCGACAAACAATCAACCATACGGATGGACAAACCGGTAGACAAACATTGATCCAAGAGGAAGAGGGGGGGAGGGGGGGAAGAGGGGGTTGGGATGGATGCTAGTGATCGTGAGTGTGTCTCAGAGTTGTTACGCTGCCTCTCTAGGTATGTTACCTGTTTGAAATATAATCATCTTATGCCGAGCATGGGTGTAGCACACCTCTCCCAAGGAGAACGGACTTGGAAACTATCATAGCCAGATTGATGCCCTTTCTAACCCCGGGATGTCTGTCTGTGCCAACCAAGGCGTCCAGACTTTTAGATAATTGTCGCCAGTGTCGTTAACCAGACTCGTTAACTTTTCCATCTGGCAGATAAACCAAATACGATTCCGAATTTTTGGGATGGTTGGTATGTCTGAGCTTTTCCATAGTGCTGCGATCTCACACCGCGTTGCGAGTGCAAAGTGAGCAATAAGTTTATTATGAGCTTTAGAGAGACCCGCTAGTGGTCTGTTCAAGAGAAACAGCCATGGATCTGGGGGAATAGTGAGATCAAACAGTCTCTGTATCCAAAGTCTAATTGTCTCCCAGAATGAGGAGATCCGCGGGCAAGACCACAGCATATGTAGCAGGTCTGCTGATCCTCCACATTGGCGTGGGCACAGCGGGGAGGATCCCGGCACGAACCTTGATAATTTTAGTGGGGTAAGGTACCATCGCATCAGGACCTTATATGCGTTTTCCTTGAGGGTGGTACATATGGAGCACTTTGCTGTGGCTAGAAAAATAGCACTCCAGTCCTCGTCTTCCAGACATTCTCCGATGTCTGTTTCCCAACGCGATCTAAATGAGGGTATCTCATGGGCTTGTTTGCTAGAACTGATCACTTCGCTGTATAGCTGCGAGGTAAGTCCCTTTGTGTCGGTCTCTGCCAGACAGAGCTTTTCGAAGGATGTCAATTGTGGGTACGGGACAAATTTGTTATAGAACGCCCTGATCTGGAGGTATCTAAACAATTCTGAGTGGGGGATCTCTTTTTCTAATCTGATGTGATCAAACGTCTTAACTTTTCTGTCATGGCCTTCCAGATCTTTAATCTATAAATTAATAAATTAATAAATAAATAATTAAGTAAATTAATAAATAATTAAAAACATGCTGGAATAAAAGAAACACAATATTAGTTGACTTAAAATAGACACCATCCAACCAATATTGTGTTTCTTTTATTCCAGCATGTTTTTAATTATTTATGCTAGGTTTTGTCTATATGTAAGTTTATATTAAATAGGTATTGTTTTGTCCTTGTTGTCAATAAAGTTGTTGTTTTAAAAAGTAAACTATACATCTTCCCTATCACATTGACCATTACCTATTATAGATGATTGGTCTATTCCTAATTGGTTGACCAATAAGGTATCTATGTGAGGTATATAAGACCTCTGGGTAATGGCCTAATTATTCCCTGAAGAAGTAGTTAATTCTACGAAACGCGTTGGATGTAACACTCTATCGCCTTATATCTGCCTATATTGGCCTTTGTCTATACACTGGCCTGTCCTGTTTTTATTTCATCCTGTGTGCTGTTTTGGACACTTGTGAGAGACTTTGTAAGACTGTTCAAACTTCCCTATTGAATCCACCACTGCTGTGGAGACAGTGACGTCACTACACAGCGTCCCGCGAAGGAGCGGCATCGTGGCACGCTGAGGGCACCCCAGTGAGCTGCGGTCTTACCTCTGTGCAGAGGATATACCTGCTGAGGTATAGGAGCAGCTCCATATCGGCCAGGAAGTTGGAGCGATTTCAACGAGCCCCAATACCAGCTGCTGAACCTGGCTGCATGAAGGGAAATCCCCTTGGGAGTGAAAGACTGACGTCCTGCCCCAGAATCAACCGAGCTGCATCAGCAGAGGGAAACAAGCACCTGAATCTACAGCTAACAGCTGCCGAGTGGTAAACAGTGTGATACACACTACACGCCTTTTACCAATCTTTTCCATGTACGCAGATATATTACCCCCTTCTTAATTTGATAATATATTGTTGAATTTGCTTCACTATTTGGCGTTGTGCGCTGTTTTCTTTTGTTTCCATTCTCTTAGTGTGTGTGGGGTGCTTGAGCCACCCCTGCGTTTACAGCTGCAGATGCCCTTATCCCCAACACAGTTATGTGGCATTTATTATTTAATGCATAATTATCTCACTGTGGGATTTGTGGTTTAACTTTTTATTAATTTTTCATCACTTATTTGATGGTATAGTCACTGCACTGTGTATACTTCTACATTTATACTTAATAGGTAGTTAGGTAGTAGCGCACAGTTTTGTTTTTTGTTTTTACCTCCTCTCAGTTCTGGAGCCTAGGTGAGGAATAACGGGTTTCCTTAAGTTTTGGTGTCAGAGTTGGGGATTGACAGAGGCTGCAAGTGAGTATATGTGATTTTTACATTGTCTCACCCCCCCTCTGGGAATTTAAAAGACCTAAATTGTGACTGAAGATTGGGTTAGAGGCCCTTTAACAAAAATTTTGGTTAGATTCCAGAAAATTTTGTGCATGACTGGACTGTTATCTCTGATCTAGTTGAACGACCATTGTATATTGTGTAAAGTTTAAGAATTGTATTATTATTTATCTGCAATTATTTGTCATAATTTAGCTGTTTTTCTTTAAGCTACTAATGGGTGCTTACATGAGTAAGAATGACTCTGGAGGGAAGCCCAGGAATGTACAAGTTTTTAAATGCGAGTGTAAATCTGGTTTGACTCCTGAGTAATTTGTTGCTCAGACAGCTAGTGATTATTATTGTGATCCGTTTGTTGATTATGCAGAAGGTTGTTCTTGGCATGAAAATAAGGCAATGTATTTACAAGGCAGAGGGCAGAATAGACGGAGATCTTATGCTGGTCCCAGAAATCAATCAGGAAGAATAGCTCAGAATAATGGTGCCTGTTTTAACTGTGGTAATACTGGTCATTGGCAGAGAGAGTGCCCATACCAGAGTCAGAAGCAGGGAAGTGTTGCTTCGCCCGTGGGGGCTCAGAGTGCAAGTCTCTGTAAAAAAAAACAAAAAAAAAAACACAGCTACCTTATGTAAAAGAGTTTATTTGTAACCCTGATGATTTTTTTCCTGAATGATTTCTTGTGTGAAAGATACTGTGGGTCATGCTGATTATCATATGTGTATAGTTCGCCATCCATGAATTTGCAGATAATTACAAAAATATGAATATTAGTTGCTCATGATGAAATCTAAATTTTAAATTTTTTTAAAAAGGTGTACACCGAATATAGGAGAGAAATACTTCAAAACAAAAAGGGAGTATATTCACCTCTGTCCCTGGTTATAGTTTGAAAGGTTTATTCGTCCTGGCCAGGCGGATACTTTTTAAACCGGACACATTTCTTTTCGTTTGTGGTATTTATATCTTAATAAAAGGAGGGGCACAGACTCTCCCTTACAGTTTAAAGAATGTGAAGCATTCACATTAAAATTAACTAGCTCTGTGCTTAAGCAGTTTATTTATGAGAACAAGGTAATGTAGAACTGTCTTCTTATCCATAAAGCTGGCTGTGTGAGAGACATTTTTGTGTTGTGTGTCCTGGATTGTGTGTAACCAGTAAGATAACACATTTCAATTTTATTTCTACAGGATTAAGATATGTTTGGGAATGTTTTTGTTTAAAAATGCTGGTAAAAGCTCCCAAACACGGTTTGAATTAATATATTGTATTATATATGTATATAACGCCATTAATGTGCTTAGCGCTTCAAAAGGAGGGTGTCTGTGGTGGCAAATGCTGCAGAGAGGTTGAGTAATATGAACACAGTGTAATGATATCTGTCGTTAGCAGCATGGAGGTCATCAGTTATTTTAGTGAGAATTGTCTCTGTTAAATAAGCAGTGTAGAAGCTATACAAGACAGGTAGGGTCAAGCTTGCTGTTTTTTTAGTCATGGTATAACTGTTGCATGTTTGAAGATATTTTGTTTAGTTTAAGAGAGGGCAGAGTTGAAACGGGATAGCATAAATTGTATTCATGAAAGTTTTCAGGAATATGAGATTTCTTGCAGAAGGCATTCAGGCGAATGAATGAAAGAATATTGCAGGCTCTTGTTGGCATAGATTTGGTGTTTATAAGTAATTTGAAATATTCCCGTTATTTAATTTTTGAAAGGCCATACAAAATGCAGTTTTAGGACAGCGTGGAAAGCTTCATATTTAACATTAAACTAATGTTCCAATCCCCTGCGCGAGGCATTAATAAGACAGCGAAACCCGTTATCTGCTATCCGTACTTTGAGGTTTCTGGCGAAAAGCCTGGAACAACTGGCTTTTTGCCCAGAAAGAAAAAAAAAGCGCTTTGAAAATTATTATTTTTTTAATTTATTTATTTTTTAAAGTCATAGTGTCTTTAAAAGTTAATGCTGGCCGTGTGTTCAGCACTTTGCAAAGAGTTCAAAGTTATTTGTCTATTTTAAAAGGAAATCTCTTGTTCAGGATTTTTTTTTTTTTACAGGTTTTCTATTGTTAATGCCACAGTTGTTAAAAGACCTACTGCAGGCTTTTTCTTTAAAAAAAGCAGTAAATATTTTTATAGTCACTACACATACAAATCTATTTACCAGTTTAATTTTGCTATATATCAAGCAACCTGTTTTCATAACTATTTTTGTATTTTTGTTCACATAATTATATAAGATAGTATATGAACAAAAGAGGGGAGATACATAGGTTATTGAAGGACTCTCGGAGATCCCTATAGAGGTTCCAGAACTTGATATGTAGTAAATAATACACAATGCACAGCAGGTTCAGAATTTATTTGAAGCAATATTAACTCCAAGTGCTCTTGTAGTAATAAAGGTTGCTGCCATACTAACAGGGCTGACAGGCCCCTGGTAAAAAAAATAATAATACCTTTGCAGATGTCACAGCAAAGCAGGTAGCAAGCTGTCCCTATGTTGAGGGATATATCATATCTGCCAAATTTATAATTTTGGAACCATTTATTTGTTTTTGGGTATGTCCTGGACATAGAGTTAAAGGACAGGGGATATATAATTGCAAGTGCCGTTGCATAAGTGGAAGGACAAAGGCTTCCGGTGGTTCACTACTCACCGTGGGGTAACAAACAAGGAAATCCAGAAATGGTGAAGAAAAAAAATGTGAACTAGCGCTAAAGTGTAATACACAGTGTGATATTAAAAAACTTATAATAAAGGATGGCTGCCCGGTGATACTGCCAGTACTAACAGAATAAACCAAAATAAAGAAAAACCTGGCGCCAAATAGTCAGTGGAATGTCCTGTACTCCTCAAGGGATCCGCACACTTGCTCGACAGACCATGCAAAGAAAAGAACACAAACAAACAAAAATCATAGCGCAACACTGTAGGGTAAGCAGTACTGCACTAATACACACAAACAGTTAAGAATCCTAGCGATTATTAAAATAATTATTTATTAAAAAGAACTATGCCAAGACCGACAATGGCAAATACAAGGAATTCCTTGTATTTGCCATTGTCGGTCTTGGCATAGTTCTTTTTAATAAATAATTATTTTAATAATCGCTAGGATTCTTAACTGTTTGTGTGTATTAGTGCAGTACTGCTTACCCTACAGTGTTGCGCTATGATTTTTGTTTGTTTGTGTTCTTTTCTTTGCATGGTCTGTCGAGCAAGTGTGCGGATCCCTTGAGGAGTACAGGACATTCCACTGACTATTTGGCGCCAGGTTTTTCTTTATTTTAAACAAGGAAATCCAAACACAATCAGAAGTGCAGGCTGTTTATTCGGTGCATGTCAAAAAACTTCTGCCACAAGGCAACTCTGACGCGTTTCGTCCACCAATAGGACTTTGTTAAAGAGTAACTGGTCTAGCCTGTCAGTGTACCTTATATAGTGATGTCATACATCTGATTGGAGGTATGCAAATGAACACACACCTGCTGAATAAATCACTCGTCTCCTCCCTAAAAGGTATATTACCAGATTGTCCCTATATAGGGAATCACCCAATAAGGAACACTGAGGGCTATATACAAATACCATTGTACAGAACAAGATTAAAAACAAATAGACAAAATATTAGCATATTAAAAACAAATACAAATATGTTACCCATCTACATAAATGGCAAACATCTCATATACAAAACCAGTAGCAAAGTAGCAAATGAAGCAACAAAAAACACATAAATTCTATAGCAATTACATGTGAATAAATATAATGAAAAAAGGACATATATATATAGAACCATAATATATACAAAGAATAATAAAGACCTATATAGTTAAATGATCAACTCCCAAAAGACATAGCTATAAGAAACATTTAAAATTCATAATAAAATCAAAATTACATAATCATTACATAATTATATGAAATATAAAATATATAAATTCATGAAAAACTATCCAAAATTATTTTAAACCTATGAGTCACCTAAAATTCAGTAATCCCCACAAATATTTAATAATATATGATATATCAAAAAACAAAAGATAATAAGTAATACACAAATTAGTGATACAAAAATATATTAATTCATAAACTACATATATCAAAAAATGGGTAATGAATAATGATTAACACCATATATATCTCACGTCAAAAACTGTTTCAATTCCCACTCAACATTGATACCAGCCGGGCACAATGTATTCATAGTATAGATCCAAAACATTTCTCTCATGTTTAATTTATGTAATCTGTCACCTCCTCTAGGGTGCAATCCAATATGTTCTAATCCAGAAAAAGTAAAACTAGTAATATCTCCATAGGGACATGATGAAAAATGACGTGACACTGGATGAGAAACATCTTTCTTATTAATCAATCTTATATGTTCCTGAATTCTAATCCTTAGAGGTCTAGTCGTTCGACCAATATAAGACATATTACACCCGCATTGTAAATGATAAATTACATGACTAGTGTGACAATTAATAAAACTACCAATACGATATTTGTTATTACCACTTGAAACATATTTAATAGGTTTAGCATATTTACAGGTGGAACATCTCCCACAAGAAAAGAAACCCTTTGGAATATTACGTATAGAGGATCCACGAGAAATTGAAGTGAATAAACTGGGTGATAGAGTTTTAGCTCTTTTATAAATGAACTTTGGACCTCCCTGTATAACAGAGGCTATATCTTTATCCAAACTTAATATACCCCAATGTTTTAGGAGAATGTTTTTAATTAAATGCGATTGTCGGTTGTAGGTTGAAATAAACGACGGACAAGCAGATTTAACATCAGATTTAAAAGTGAATCTCTTCTTTTTAGGATTTTTATATTTGATCATGTCTGCTCTATCTAGAGAGTTTGCATGATTAAAAGCAGCAGAAATATCTTGTTCAGTATAACCTCGCATACGAAATTTATCAGCCATAACATTCGATTGTGCCATAAATTTCTCATCGTCTGAACACAATCGCTTCAATCTAATAAATTGCGCCTTGGGGATACTCCTAATGAGGGAACGAGGATGACAACTACTAGCACAAAGGAGAGAGTTCTTAGAATGAGCCTTCCTATAAATTTCAGTTTGAATCCTTTTTTCACTATAAATAAACAATGTGATATCAAGATAATCAATGTGGTGAATATTATGTGTATAAGTAAAATGTAAATTCAAATTATTAATATTCAAAGTGTCAATAAAAGTGGTAAGTGAATGTGCATCCCCATCCCACACCAAAATAAGATCGTCTATAAAACGTCTATAAAAAACTATGTGCTTACGAAACAAATTAGAACAATGAAAAATGTGTTGTGATTCCCAAAGACCCATAAATAAATTCACATAAGACGGCGCAAAAGAAGAACCCATAGCAGTGCCCGATTTTTGTAAATAATAACGTGAATCAAATAAAAAATAGTTGTGAGTTAATAAAAAGGTGATAGATTCAATTAAAAAAGTGCATAAAGTGACAGAAAAATCTGATAGATCAAGTAAGTATTGTATAGCAATAATTCCCTGTTTGTGTGCAATAATAGAATACAGGGAGGTCACATCCAGCGTGACCCACCTGTATTCACGTTTCCAATTCAAATCTTTTATAGACTCAATCAAATCTGATGTATCTTTAATGAAAGAAGGCAGTTGACATAGTAATATTTGCAAAAAGCTGTCCACATACCGAGAGAGACCATCTCCCAAAGATCAAATACTCGCCACTATGGGTCGACCAGGAGGGTCGACCAACGATTTATGGATCTTTGGGAGATGGTGAAAAATAGGCACCACGGGATGTGGACAGCTCAAGAACTCAAACTCCCTGTGATTAATAACCTCAATATTTTACCCATCTCCAGAAGTTCCATAAGTTGGCCTAGGAAAACCTTAGTAGGATCATTTTTAAGTATTTGATAAAGAGAAACATCATTTAATTGTCTATAAGCTTCTCTTTTATATTGATCTGCTGACAGGACCACTAGAGCACCTCCTTTATCAGCATTTTTAAAAATCAATCTACTATCCTTTTTAAGGATTTCAAGTTGTTGAACTTCTGAAACTGTAAGGTTGTTAGATTTAACACATGAAAAGGAAAAACCATTCCCGAATAAACGAATGTCCCGCTCAACCAATTTTTCAAAAGTACAGGCATACCCCGTTTTACATACACCCACTTTACGTACACTCGCAAGTACGTACATTTTTTTTAGTTACACCATACCCCTGTGTACGTACGCGTGCTTCGCGATTACGGACACCAGGGGGCAGCGTGCGTGCGTGCGCACCTCCAATACAGCAACCTCCTTCATTGTGGTCCCTAACTGAGTGGGAGTGCAGTTAAAGGGGAACGGGGCCGGATGGCAGGGGGAAGGGGGAGATCGGGCGCGCCATCAATCAGCTGCTATAGCAGTGATTCCGCCCGCACTGCAGCTCCTGGCTTTTCTCCCTCCGTTCTCCTCCTCCCTCCTCAGATCTCGCTCTAGCCTGCTGCTGCTGCTGCAGCAGAACGGAACTTTGCATGTGAGTTACAGGCTGCGGGGGAGGAGGAGGTCCTCTTCTACTGCATTCTGTGCTTGTGTGTGTGTGTGTGTGTGTGTCTGTCTGAGTGTGTGTGTGTGTCTGTCTGAGTGTGTGTGTTTGTCTGAGTGTGTGTGTCTCTGTCTGTCTGTCTGAGTGTGTGTGTCTGTCTGTCTGTCTGTCTGTCTGAGTGTGTGTGTCTGTCTGTCTGTCTGAGTGTGTGTCTGTCTGAGTGTGTGTGTGTGTGTGTCTGTCTGAGTGTGTGTGTGTGTGTGTGTCTGAGTGTGTCTGTCTGAGTGTGTCTGTCTGAGTGTGTCTGTCTGAGTGTGTGTCTGTCTGAGTGTGTGTCTGTCTGCGTGGTGTGTCTGTCTGCGTGTGTGTCTGCGTGTGTGTCTGCGTGTGTGTCTGCGTGTGCGTGACTGAGTGCATCTGCGTGACTGAGTGCGTGTGCGTGACTAAGTGCGTGTGCGTGCGTGATTGTGTGACTGAGGGAGTGCGTGCGTGATTGTGTGACGGAGGGAGTGCGTGCGTGACTGAGGGAGTGCGTGCGTGTAAGCCAAGCTGATCAAGGACCTGAGTAAGGCCGTGCGTATAGTGCCGGCAATGCCGCCCAAAAACAAACACATTGCCGCCACGTGCGCTTATAGTAAGCGCGAGAGCGGCAATGCGACGGAGCGGACTTTGGAAGCCGGGAATATTTGATTTTCAAGGGCTGTCACCTCATGTGACAGCCCCTGAACAAATCAAATGTCCGGGAGTCTGCGATGCCGCCGCAAAGCGAAATATAACTTTCGCTAGCGGGGATGGGTGATGTCGCCGGTCGCGGGCACTATACGCACGGCCTAAGCAAGCACAGCATTGTAAAACACTGTACTGTACAGTATTGTACTGTACTGTTTTCACCAAAGTCACAAAAAATAAGTCCCAAAAATATATCAGTCAGTCAAATAAATGCACCTCACCTTCATGCCCTTTCAGTAAAAATACTGTACAGTAGAAGATATGCCCTCTCCCTCATCCTTCCTACATATTTTTAAAATAATTTTCCATTCATCCATGTTGTATCTGTCAGCACATAAGAAAAATCAGCTGACATTAAAGATTTTATTTCAATAAAGCCTACTGTATTTATTTTGGTTACAAATGCGTTATTACATCAGTTATGCACATATGATGTTTGCAGTACAGTACATGCATTGTAAAGTGGAAAAAAGGTAGTGCTTCACTTTAAAGCTGCAGTTCAGTCTATATCCTGCATGTGTGTTTTTTTTAATAAATCAGTTCTGTAGTAAGAAATAATACTTTTAGCATTTTCTGTTTTTAAAAAAACAACTTTGAAAGACCAATTTTCTTGTATTCTATTTTAACAAGCATTTGCTAAGGCACTGCCCCTTCATGTTCTGTCACAAACCCAGGCACACCCCTTTGTCAGCACTGCCCTCCCTCTCTCTAAACGTGCACTAGCATCTGGTCACATGATCTTCCTCATACAGTAGTACATTCAAGGAAGCTGGAGAAAAGGGATCAGCCATGCATAGCAGCTCGGATAGGCGATTTCAAACTTATTACAGTGTTTATTCCATTCATTGCACGTGTATATAATGTAAAATTGTAATAATTCCATTTATAGCAAACGTGTATATGTGAATATTATTTAGATGTATATGTATGTTACTGAAATGTGGAGTGAGTGTGTAGGTAAATACACACAATACACTTCCACTGCATATATATATATATATATATATATATATATATATATATATATATATATATATTATATATATTATATATTATATATGTATGTATATGTGAAGTTATGTGAGTAAAAAAGTGACAAAAACCCTCCAAAGCAAGGCAAATAGCAAATGGAAATATTACTGTATGCTCATTTGTATGTATATATATATTTATATACACACACACTTCAAATACAGATAGTGATTCACGTAAATGATATATATATTCACTTTCTGGGAGTATAAGAGTGACTGTCCTGTTGTTCCTTTTTTTGTATCCATCATTGAATGGTATGCACCCTCTCTTTACGTTTATTTTATACTAGCTGAGAGACCCGGCGTTGCCCGGGATGTAATGTTCCCGCTCCTCTCTCTCTCCTCACCCCTCCCCCTCTCTCTGTTTGTCCCCCATTCACATCAATCCAGTTCCCCCCCTCCCTCCTTTACAGCTTCATGCAGTGTGTGTGCGTCAGTCATTGTGTGTGCGTCAGTCAGTCAGTGTGTGTGCGCGCGCGTCAGTGAGTCTGACGCAGAAACACAAACACACACACAGACTGACTGACGCGCACACACACACACAGTCAGTGTGTGCGTGTGTGTGTGCCTCAGTCAGTCAGTGTGTGCGTGCGGCAGTCAGTCAGTCATTCAGTCAGTGTGTGGGTGTGGGGGTGTGCACGCGCGCGCGTCAGTAAGTGTGTGTGTGTCAGTCAGTGTGTGTGTGTGTGTCAGTCAGTGTGTGTCAGTCAGTGTGTGTGTGTGTGTGTGTGTGTCAGTGTGTGTGTGTGTCAGTGTGTGTGTGTGTGTGTCAGTGTGTGTGTCAGTGTGTGTGTGTGTGTGTGTGTGTGTGTGTGTGTGTGTGTGTGTGTGTGTGTGTGTGTGTGTGTATGTGTGTGTGTGTGTGTGTGTGTCAGTGTCAGTGTGTGTGTGTGTCAGTGTCAGTGTGTGTGTGTGTCAGTGTCAGTGTGTGTGTGTGTCAGTGTCAGTGTGTGTGTGTGTACCATTCATTGTGTGTGTGCGCGCGCGTGTCAGTCTGTGTGTGTGCGCGCGTGGGTGTGGGGGTGTGCGCGCGTGCGTCAGTCAGTGTGTGTGTGTGTGTCAGTCAGTGTGTGTGTGTGTCAGTGTGTGTGTGTGTGTGTCAGTGTGTGTGTGTGTGTGTGTTTGTTTGTGTCAGTGTGTGTGTGTGTGTGTCAGTGTGTGTGTGTGTGTGTGTGCAGCAGTCAGTGTGTGTGTGTGCAGCAGTCAGTGGGTGTGTGTGCAGCAGTCAGTGTGTGTGTGTGTGTGTGTGTGTGTGCGCGCGTCAGTCTGTGTATGTGTGCGTGTGGCTGTGAGGGGTTGTGTGCATGCGGCTGTGAGGGGTTGTGTGCGTGCATCAGTATGTATGTGTGTGTGTCAGTCAGTGCGTCAATCAGTCAGTGTGTGTGTGTGTGTGCGTGCGTCAGTCAGTCAGTGTGTGCGTGCGTCAGTGTGTGTGCGTGCGTCAGTCAGGGTGTGTGCGTGCGTCAGTCAGGGTGTGTGCGTGCGTCAGTCAGGGTCTGTGCGTGCGTCACTCAGGGTGTGTGCGTGCGTCAGTCAGGGTGTGTGCATGCGTCAGTCAGGGTGTGTGCGTGCGTCAGTCAGGGTGTGTGAGTGCGTCAGTCAGGGTGTGTGCGTGCGTCAGTCAAAGGGCAGGCGTGGGGGGGGGGTGAAGG